>NC_068981.1:25472055-25472944 GCF_001194135.2 Octopus bimaculoides
GATTTTTTTGTATGATTGTGTATAGAGGAATATATTATTTTGCTTAAAAGAGTTCCAACACTGTCTGTTTTTTATGTTTTATTTATATTCCTGCAGAACTAATGTGGGGTATAGAATATGGAATATACAATATATAATATAATATACAATATATAATATAAAATAAAATAAAAATGGATGGCACCATGAAATAAAGTATTGAATGTAGATGAAATATTGAGTGTTCAATATAAAGGATCAAATATATAAATATATAAATATAAATATATATATATAAAGGCGACTCGAGTTTCAGGGCTATTTCTCTTCGTCATGGCCGGTATGACAGTCTTTACAAATATATAAAACCAAAACAAAAGTTAGGCACGTACTACTTCACATTTACGCACTTCACGTTTTTGAAAATTCTGTCTACATCCTTGAAATGTTACTTAAATGGAATGACGTGTAGTTCATTATTACAATTACGTTTCGTAGTTATATTTTCATATATTGAACAGAATGCCGGGAAAGTAGGATTACATATGCCTTTGAATGAGTGTGCATGAATGGTTCTTATAATGAAGATTCACCATGAAGATCAGACTATTTAATGTTAGGGACGTTTAACGTATATGTAAACGTATTCAGTACCATTTATCGGTTTCAAATATTTATATAAAAAGAAGTTTGATATAGGTTTAGGTAAACAAACAAAAAAAAGGACATGTTAATAATGAGTTAAATATGTTAGTAAGATAAGAGTTCCCTTCAGTGTTTACAAAATAGAAAAACAAAATTATTTGGAAGAAATGTCTCAACAACATTTACGAAACGAAAGTGGTTTTTTGCCAATATGTGTTTGTGTATGTATTTTCAAATATATACTTATATATATATATATATATAT
>NC_068981.1:25473405-25477322 GCF_001194135.2 Octopus bimaculoides
GAGAGAGAGACAGAGAGAGAGAGACAGAGAGAGAGAGAGAGAGAGAGAGATAGGGAGAGAGGGAGAGATAGAAAGAGATAGCGAGAGGGAAATGAATAGCGCGAGAGCACGCATTTCAATATGTACACTTTTAAGATTTTGTTTGTATGCATGTTTCGTATGTGTTTCTTATAACAACCACACAGTGGTTTACTGAAACTTCCATAACATTATGAAAAACTTTTGCGTTACACACAATTGAATGTTTGATGATTTTGGCCGATATTATGACTCATATTAGTCCTTTTCTTCGGGTATTATATTGATTTTCCGTGCACACACACAGGCTGTGGCTACATCGATGACACTTGGTTTATAAACGTACAGTCCATCAACACATTCACCGGTATGTTCCAGGACAGTCATTGGAGTATATACCATCACACATTGGTGGTTATCGTCAGAGTCGAGACAGTCTGAACAGCGACAAACGACATCTGTTCGTGATGGAGGAAAATATGTCGAATTGTGTGTAATTTTTAGGTACCATGGGCAGGTTGAACGCTCGCGAATGATATCAGTAGATACAGAAGATGTTGGGCAAGTTTTATTCCCTTCGGTCAGTTCTTGTTGGTCACTTCCCGCTGGAGCTAATTCAGCTGGTATGAAAAAGTTATTACCGATCGCTGCGCTGGATAGTTTCTCGTATTGAACTTTCAAGTCGTTTGGTATATTACATTGTGTCGGAATTGACGCCGAGGATATGAACAATACGAAGTTGGTGAGGAGGAAGATTACAACCTGGAAGAGAACCTGCGTGATATAAAATGTTTATGAGAAGATGAGTAATTACAGTTCAATACGACACACAGCTTAGAAAAATATAGTACATCTATAGGACGCATTAACTGACTCTCTCTCTCTCACACACAAACACGCACAGACTCACAGACTTAAACAGAAACGAACACACTTATACACACACACACGCGCGTGCGCACGTGCACAAATACACACATACACACTCACACACACACTCTCAAACACACACACACACACACACACACACACACTCACACACATATGTATTCATACGTGTTCATGAAAGATTAGAGGGCACTCGTAATGTGTTGATCGAATGTAAACTAGGCAGGTGTCTTTTTTTTTTTATAAGAGAAAACAAATGAACGAAATATTCTCGACAAGACTTGAATCAGCTGTTGATATCCGTATATAAAGTAGGAAAGTTACAAATATGAAGTATAGTAAGAACAGTTGGAAATGGTCTGGTGTGATACTTATATGATTTCCTCAGTAAACAACGAAATTTGACAAACTGTTTATGTCTAAGAGCAAGAGGTGTAATATGAAATACAATAAATAGCAATTGAAAAGTTGTGGAGTATATTTACAAGAAATAATTCCGTGAACGTGTTATTTTTTGAATTTAAACATCGATGTAAAGGTATAGGATATCAACCACAGCGACTTTTCAATTTGTGAGATATTTGGTGTTTTCAGGAGCAACACAGATGACGAGAAATTCTCGAAAAATATGTCGTTGTTACTCGAGTAACAGCGTCAAACTAGCCAACATTCTCAATAATGCCGCTATTATCTTTGTTTGTTTCGTAGACAATGTAAACAGAAATGTTTGTCATTTTAGAAATAAAATAAATCAAACAATGAGCGAATGTTACATTAAAATTCATCATTCAGCTTTCTGAATCGAAGTGTCCTAAAACTCTTATTCGTCCGTTTTAATTGCTGATATCGTTTCTATTCTATGTAAGTAGGACCTTTTTGTATGTAAACGTATATACATTATTTGCATTAAATGTATTTACTATTTTTGTATATAGACAAGCCTAATTTGCTTATCCTTACATTTACAATTCTCCCTCACCAAGTTTAAACCTCTTGCCCACTCCGAAGTGTGATCTGTGCATAGAATATCTGATTCTCATCTATAAACTATATAAATATATGGTTCAGTGGTTAGAGCATCATGAGGTCGTAAGTTCGATTTCCGGTCCCGGTTGTCTGTTGTGTTCTTGAGCAAAACACAGTATTTGATGTTGCTCCAGTCCCCTCAGCTGTAGAAAGGAGGTACGATGTCTCTGATGCCAAGAGGTGTCGGCATTTGCCTTTCCCTTGCAAACCATCGATGGCATGGTGAGGGGAAGCTGGTATGCAGTGAAAGGATTTCTACTTCGGTGAAGATCCTTCTCGGAAAAATCCCATGGACACTGAGGACGAAAGGGGTTCTTTACTTTAACCAATATATAACTAAATAGATAGAAAAATGAATACACACATTATGCGCTTCATATCCTTCTGTTTTAAGGTTCTTTAAAGCATTCGCACAAATTCAACTTTAACACCTGCCAAATTCGCGCTCTCACATACTCAACTGCAATTTTAGATAAATTAGAAGTGGGAACAAAGAATTACATGAGCATAATAAATGTATAAAAATATACAAGGCCACTTATATTTGTGTGCATGAAAGTATTAGATCAATATACTAAAGCCACAAAAGTACGTCTCGGATGTATAATAGCAATCAGAGTAAGGTACATCTGAAAATCATTCAGTCGTTTGAAGAAAGGCAGATTTTTCCTTGAATGAGACAAGAGTAAGCATAGAAATAAGACTGTAGATATAAATATTACGGTTGATAGTAACAATGTATGATTACTTACGTTGGTGGTATTCATTATAATGGTTGGTCACTTGGAATGGAAAGGATGACAATATTATTATATGTGTATATATTATCAAAGAAAGCTTGAACGTGTTAGCCTTTTGAAATAATATTCGCTTGTGATGTTACCAACTACTTTGAGGTTCCTTATATACAATATTTGAGGCAGTGGAATTACCATATGTCATAATGGTTAACCAAAACTAAAGAAATTATCAATATAAACAGGAGGAACTAACAAAATGACATAAGATTTCACTTCCAGTAAGGTGTAGTATATGATATCAAATGAGAAGTAATTGTGACCTATATAATTCGAGGAGAGCCTGAAGTAACCCGGACATAACTGAGAATTTGTTTCCTCCTTTACCTGTTTATCGGTTGCATGTGAGGTAAGTAAATATTTTTCTTTCGTGGTTTTCCGTTTTTTCTATCCCTACTTTATCTATTGCCTATTTTATCTATCTATCTATCTATCTATCTATCTATCTATCTATCTATCTATCTATCTATAATGGACAAGGTAGTTAAGGAATCTGGCATGGGTGGGGCGCTGATCAATTTGGATCAATCAAAAGCCTTCGATAGGGTAGACCATCACTACTTGGAAGCCGTCCTCATAGCGGCTGGTTTCGGTCCCGTCTTCCGCGGTTGGATCGCTGCCTTATACAGCGGCATCCGCTCGGTAGTTCGCGTAAACGGTCATCTATCCAGACCCTTCGGCATCATGCGTTCGGTTCGTCAAGGATGCCCCCTCTCGGCCCTTCTGTATGTATTGACTCTTGAGCCTCTACTGCGGAAGCTGGCGACGCTGAGGGGCACCCCACGAGAGCTGGGATGTGGGACGAGCGTGTCTGCATACGCGGTCGATGTCACCGCCATAGTGTCGAGCCAAAAACACACCGAGCTGGTCGGCGAGAGACTCAAAGAATACGAATCGGTAACGGGAGCAAAAATTAACCGGGGTAAGTCAGTGGGCTTGCGGCTCGGCACCTGGAGAAGCAAGCCCATGCCGTCTAACAGCGTCTCCGCTGTGGGACGCTGGACCGACGGGCCGGTTAAATTGCTTGGAGTCTGGTTCGGTCCGGACCTCCAGATGGAGAAGAACCGGGGCGAAATAACGACTAGGGTGGTCACTCTGACTCGGCAATGGGCCGAGAGGAAGCTATCCCTAAAAGGTCGGGCGGAGGTGGCGAACGCGTACATTGTATCCGTCATCGAATACCGTCTG
>NC_068981.1:25481773-25482751 GCF_001194135.2 Octopus bimaculoides
GCAGGGGATGGTGGCGAACCCTGCTGTACTCTTTCACCACAACTTTCTCTCACTCTTACTTCCTGTTTCTGTTGTGCCTGTAATTCAAAGGGTCAGCCTTGTCACACTGTGTGACGCTGAATATCCCCGAGAGCTACGTTAAGAGTACACGTGTCTGTGGAGTGCTCAGCCACTCGCACGTTAATTTCACGAGCAGGCTGTTCCGTTGATCAGATCAACTGGAACCTTCGACGTCGTAAGCGACGGAGTGCCAACAATGTATGTATGTATGTATGTATGTATGTATGTATGTATGTATGTATTGTGTATGTATGTTTGTATAAGTCTGCTACCTTGATAAAAGTGTTAGAACATGGCACGAAATGCCTGTTTCCCCAGAAATGGCAGCAGAGAGACTATTGCGAAGTGGAAGGAAAATATAAATGAATTCCTCTAAAGGTGGTGCCCCAGCATGGCCGCAACCACTGCCTGAGACTAGTAAGACTAAATCTCATAAATATGGTCATTCACGCGCACGCGCGCTTGCGCATACCCAGAGACAATCCCCTTACATACATTCACACACACTCACACATACACACACAATCACTTGATCACTCAGTCACTGTCTCACACACACACATATATATACAAATATATTAACATAATGCATCTTTCCATCTGTATATAAGCATGTTTGTATGCACACGCACACACACATACACAGACACACAGACACGCGCGCGTGCACATACTCACACATGCACATATTTATGTATATATATATATATATATATATATATATGCATATATATATATATATATGTAGGTGCAGGAGTGGCTGTGTGGTAAGTAGTTTGCTTACCAGCCACATTGTTCTGGGTTCATTCCCACTGCGTGGCATCTTGAGCAAGTGTCTTCTACTATAGCCTCGGGCCGACCAAAGCCTTGTGAGTGGATTTGATAGACGGAAACTGAAAGAAGCCTGCCGTATATGTA
>NC_068981.1:25483240-25487997 GCF_001194135.2 Octopus bimaculoides
TATATATATATATAAATATATGTGTAGAGATAGATAGATAGATACATAGATAGATAGATAGATAGACAGATAGATAGATAGATAAATATTTTTAGTAGACAATATAAACTACGTAATGTATTAAAAATAGAATGAGAAAATACCTAAATCAAGGTATTATACATTCAACTTCCTGTTTACTCAGTCGACTAATGCTATCCTAAGGCTAACCACACCTTCACTTGGTATAAACGGGTTAGAAAACAAACAATAAGCTATGCCGTTGTCACTTGAACTTTTCCTCCCTTTGTATATAATACTTTAGTACTTTTCCGTAAAGTGATAAATTCACAACGAATTCATTTTCTCTACCGCAAGAATCTTTTCTTTTAATTTTGAATTTCCATCAGGTTAGTTTTACGTCATATGATGATCCCGGTGTCTGAAAGTTTCCTTGCTTGTATCATTACCGACCAAAAAAAGAACCTATTCACAGACGAACACAGCATCCTAATACATGTGGTGTATTTGGTGTGATAGGAAGGGTGTCGTCTATAATGAAGTGTTAAACCATAACGCAATAGTTCGTGCGAAGTGCTGTAGTGAATTTGATGCATTACAAAAGCATTAAGAGTTATTACCCTTAGACAATATTGAAAGACCATATATTGCTCAAATAACCCGTGAGATATTGTAGCACTCAATATAGAAGATTTGCCTCATCCTCTTTACTGTCCTAGCCTTGCTCCATCGGACTATATACAGTTCAGATCATAAAAATATAGAGATTAATGTTTATTAATTGTGAAGAAGTTCTAAAAGATATGGAGTGTTCCTTTGCTTCGAAGCAGGAACAAATTTACACCCGAACAATCAGTATTTTCCCAAGTATATTGTGATTATGCAATCAATAATGAGGAGATATATTTTATTGATTAAATAATTCAATTTAGAGGAAACGATCTGCTACATTCCCCTCTTGACAGGCGACAGGAAATTCTTTCCAGTCCAATATACATATAAAAAGAATATATATATACTCTTTTACTCTTTTACTTGTTTCAGTGATTTGACTGGGGCCATGCTATGGTTTTCTAAATACATATGTACGCACACACATGCGAATTCTGCCTCACCTCAAACACATACACACACATATGAAAATTATTAGTTTTTTTAGTTATAGTAACTCAAAGGACGAGAGCTTTGATAAATGCAGTGGTTAGCATCAAACTACTAGTATCAAAATACTAGGAAATCAGTCTGCAACTTTTGCGGAATTGTTACTACAAAATATGCATGTATAGTCGCCATTTTATATTTTTAATTTCGTGCATGCGCAGTGTTTGTTTTTAATTTTGTCGACTACACTGTATAATAGGATTAGTTGGGCACCGTCTGTGAGTACTATGACGCAATTCACTCTATCAGAAATTTAGAAAGGACAGGCTGTTTTGCTTGGCATTCGCACTGGAAGCTCCAATACGAATATTTCATAGTTTGGGTGTTAATCTGAGGACATGTACCAAGACTGATAAAAATCAAATATCCAGTGAACATCATCATGGTGTATGGAGTGATCACTAGTGATGGCGACGTTATTCCTCCATTCATCTTCCCACACGGCCTCACGGAGGCATACATTAAGTGCCTGGAATAGGTAGTGCTGCTCTGAGTCAAAAGGATGGCTACTGGAAGACCCTATGTCTGGCAACAGAATTCTGCACCATGCCACACAAGCAGGATAACCCAGTCATGGCTGTCAGACAATTTCTGCGATCATATCACACCTAATATCAGGCCACCTACCTCCCCAGACTGCAACTCTCTTGATTATTATGCGTGTGGCGCATTTGAGCGAAAGACCAACAACATTCTTTGTAACACCAGAGATGAACAGAAGGCAAGGTATATGACAGCATTCAGCAACTTAAACAAGGAGAGCATCCAGAGGAGTTGTAGGAGATTCCAAAGTCGTCTGGAGGCCGTAGTTGAACCCAATGGCGATTTTATTGAATAGATTCACTCCTTAGTATTTCAAGATATATTTATGTAATTTTGTTAAATATATCTGTGAAAATGTGATGTCAGTGTTATTTTCATTTTTACGTAGTTTATACGAGGGGTTTACAAACTTTTTGACTTGAGGACCCCTTTATATTTCAGGCTTTACCTTAGGAACCCCCTTATAAACGCTTATGAAATTTATACATAAATATTTGCTTAAAATAACATATATTTTTACATTTGTTTATTTAACAGTATTTAACAAATAGGTTTATTGTCAATTAAAAAATTTCGATTAAAAACCATATATAAAATCAAATTGCCCATAAAAAGTATTTGCTGTTCACGGACCCCCTGTCTTGTCCTTGCGGACCCCCTGTGGTCCGCGGACCACAGTTTGAAAACCACTGGTTTAGACGACAATCGACAGTTCATTCACTGCACCCTAATTTATGCATGCAGTGCTACGTACAATTTGATGTTTACTTTGTAAGAAAAGAAACCCCTTGAATATTATGTACAACTCTCACTCGCTTTTCTCTCTTTTTTCCTTCCTCCTCTTTCCTTCTCTGTCTCTCTCACTCTCTCGTTCTCGATTTTCTCCCTTAGTTTTTCCTCCTCTCCCACTATTTCTCTCTTCTCTCTTCTCTCTCTTCTCTCTCTCTCTCTCTCTCCCATCGTTCCTCTGTCCCTCTGAGTTTATTTTCCCTCTCTCATATTCCTTAATAACTTTCCCCCCTCCCTCTATCTCTCAATCTCTTTTGCTTTCCTTCCTCACCTCTTTTGTACATTGTTTCTCTTTCTCTTTCCCTCCTTTCCACACATTCTGTGAACGCTCTCTCTCTCATTATTCGGTCATCTGATTTCTTTCCCTTCTCTCCTATTCCTTAGCCCCTTTGCTTTCTTCAACTCATAGTACTTATTCTATCGGTCTCTTTTGCCGAACCGCTAGCCTACACTGACGTAAACACACCAGTATCAGTTGTCAAGCGATGTTGGTGGGGGGGGGGTGTATCAAACACAGACACACAAACATTTACAAACACATACATATATATACATATATACGACGGGCTTCTTTCAGTTTCCGTCTACCAAATCCACTCACAAGGCTTTGGTCAGCCCGAGGCTATAGTAGAAGATACGGATCTATTTCAAAACGGGGGCACTAGTATTTTCTTAACGAAACACTAACGAAACACTTTGAAACTTGGGACACTGGTAGAATGTGTCATATAAAACATATTTTACACTTAGTCTTCTTAACAAAAAAACGTACATCGCAAGTTATTCCATGTGAAAGTTGTCGTATTTCTGTAATTTCAACCAATCACTGACGTCTATTCAGCTGAATAGAGTTACTGCTGGGCGGTCATAAAAATGTTATTCCCTGTGACATATTTCATCCATCCGGTTTAATCGTAATTTATACGCATATATTGTTTATATAATAAATTACGCTGTGCGTATCTATGTGTGTAACAATTTTAGAGTTCGGATTCTAGAGTTAGGGTTAGTTTTAGGGTTAGGGTTAGGGTTAGGGTTAGGGTTAACAGTCTAGTTAGGGTTAGGGTTAGGGTTAGGGTTAGGGTTAGAGGATTAATACGTCAGTGATTAGTAGAAATTATCGAAATAAGACAATTTTTTACATGAAATAAATTCGAATACAAAAATTTTTTTCTGTTCTATAACACAAAATAGATAAGTATACAAAGTTTGAAAGTCTTTCGGTACCAAAAACACTACATAAAACATAAATGAAAACTGGTGCCCCCGTTTTGAAATAGATCCGAAGATACTTGCCCATGGTGCCAAGCAGTGAGACTGAACCCGGAATCATGTTGTTCGTAAGCAAGCTACTTACCACACAGCCACTCTTATATATATATATGTATATATATATATATATTTATTTTATTTATTATTTTTTATTCTTTATCTCTTATTTTTATTATTTTTTAGTTCTTATCTTATTTATTATTTGTTACATTATTAATGTGGGTGCTATTATTTCCTATCCCTATTATACTATATTACTACGGTCGAAAAGCCGCCAATACTCTGTATTTTGAATTTTAACGTCCAACTCCCGTCCCGTATACTTTATTTCCCTTTTCTTGTTGACATGTTTAATTATTCATTCTTTAAGGTCTTCTATGTTATAATTACCCTTTCCACTTCCTTCACCCTTCTTCATCTAGATAAGTGTATGTAGATAAGTTAGTACACTTAAGTTGTAATTCGCTTAGGTTGACCACTCACCACAAGAATATCATGTTTCAAGTTTATTCTGCCCTGACACTACTTATTTACGACCCACCACTGATATAGGCAGACACAGCTCATATATATCTATCCCTTACTACCTTAAGATCTATGTATCTATATCTATTTTTCGCTTTATCTTCTTCTTCTACATTTAGATTTTTCCTCACCACCCTTCGCCAACCCGTCTAAATAGCTTAGATGTATCTTACTTGACTATCCAGATTTTCTCTTATTGTTTCTTAGATTACCCACCCCACCGATTTGACTCCTTTTATGTTTTACTTTATTTTAGTTTTATTTTTGTATGAATATCTGTATTATTTTTTCTTCTTAGTATTTTATATTCCTATTTTATTTTATATTATTATTTCATTTTTGTTATGTTATTTTATTGTATTGTTTTTAACCACCAACTTAACACTACACACTGAATTGTGGCAAGGTATGGACGGATTCCGGAGTACCGAGAAAATTATGTATAAATATATCAAATTAAGAATTCT
>NC_068981.1:25488288-25490957 GCF_001194135.2 Octopus bimaculoides
TATATATATATTCAGTGTCAGGTGATCTTCAATTAAAACGTAGTGTAATGTCAAATATCCATGGAAGCTAGCATTCTTTATTTGAATCAATTTCTGAATATAAAACCGTATTATATATTAATGTGCAATGATATGAAAGAAGACATGTAAGTATAATTCTTACATAGTGAAATTAATGCATAAAGAAATTTGAAAACTGCCTGTAATGCTACCAAAGTCAGGTGCTAAATATAATATATATTTATTTCTCAAGCCTTGTAAATTTACACTTTGCAAATGTATACCTATATATCTGAAAATATATGCATATTTATATTTATAAATATATATATATCTATATATAAAATATATACATATCTATATATATGCATGCGTAACACATATGTATGTCTGTATGAGAAGAAGAAAGTGTGAGAGAGAGAGAGAGAAGTGACAGAGGAGAGAGAAAAAGAGAGAGGGAGAGAGAGTGAGGGATAGATAGATAGATATAGATAGATAGATAGATAGATAGATAGACAGATAGATAGAGAGTGGGAGAGAGAGAGAGAGTGAGAGAGAGAGAGAGAGAAGGAGAGAGAGAGAGAGAGAGAGAGAGAGAGAGAGAGAGAGAGAGAGAGAGAGAGAGAGAGAGAGAGAGCAGGAATTTACATATATATGCTTCTATGTTTTTGTGCGCATGTTTCATGTTTCTTATGTGTTTCTTATAACAACCACACAGTGGTTTACTGAAACTTCCATAACATAATGAAAGACTTTTGTGTTACACACAATTGAATGTCTGATGATTTTGGCCGATATTACGTCTCATATTCGTCACCATTTCCTCCGGATATTACATCGATTTTCCGTGCACACACAGAGGCTGTGGCTACATGGATGACACTTGGTTTATAAACGTACAATCCATCAACACATTTAGCCGTACGTTTCAGGACAGTCATTGGAGTATACACCATCACACATTGGTGGTTACTGTCAGAGTCCAGGCAGTCTGTACAGCGACACACGACTTCAGTGAGCGATGAAGGAAAATATGTTGAATTGTGGGTAATTTTTAGGTACCATGGGCAGGTTGAACGTTCACGAATGATGTCAGTAGATACAGAAGATGTAGGGCAAGTTTTATCCCCTTCGGTCAATTCTTGTTGGTCACTTCCTGCTGGAGCTATTTCAACTGGTACAAAAAAAGTTATTGCCGATCGATGCGCTGTATAGTTTCTCGTATTGGACTTTCAAGTCATTTGGTATGTGACATTGAGTCGGAATTGACGCCGAAGATATGAACAATACGACATTGGTGAGGAGGAAGATTACAACCTGGAGGGAAACCTGCGTGATATAAAATGTTTAAGTCAAGTTGAGTAGTTACATTTCAATATGACCCACCGTTAAATGAATGAAAGTAACCGGCAATAATATACTACATCTATAGCACACATTAACTCACTCTCACTCTCTCCCCTCTCTTTCCCCTCTTTCTCTCTCTCTCTCTCTCTCTCTCTCTCTCTCACACACACACACACACATACACACACACACACACACACACACACACACACACACACACACACAGAGGCATATATGTATTCAGACCGGTTTAATAAAGACGAGAGGGCATTTTTTGTAGTGTGTGGAATGAATGACAGATATGTATGTGTATTTTGTATGAGAAAAGTAATGAATGAGTTATTTTCAACAGCCGTATTTCAAGCAGGAGAATGTATAATAGAGAAGTACGATAATAAATGTAGTTAAAACTAATGAATGAAATACTTTCAACAAGTCTTGAATCAGCTGTTGATATCCGTATTTCAAGCAGGTAAAAGTTACAATGGAGAAGTATAATAATGGGTGTAAGTGTGAAAGACCTATACATATATGAATTCGTAAGTAGACGACGATATTTGACAAAATGTGTTATATTTAATTTGAAAGACAGTAAATAGCAAACTGAAGAATTGTAGAGAACATTTAAAATATATTATTTCCATAACGTGTTATTTTCTCAATTTATACATGGGTGTAAAGGTATATCAACCACGCCGGTATTGCAATTTGTGAGATATCTAATGTTTAGAGGAGCAGCACAGATATCCAAAAAGTTCTCAAGAAATTTGTCGTTGTTACTCGAATAATTAGGTGTCAACATCAAAGTAACCATCAATGGCAACAATGCTGCCGGAGTCTTTGATTGCTTTGTTGACAATGTGAAAAGTAAAGTTTGTCATTTTATAATTAATGCATTTTAAAAATTAAGATGTTGCTACTTCCAATTCATATTTTCCAGTCAATAACTCAATCAAACGATGCGCGAATGTCACATTATATTTATCGTTCAGCTTTCTAAAACTAAAACATAACGTGAGGTTGCAAACTTTTAAATTAAACAGAAGGGACAGTAATTATCGGTTAAAATCTGGTCACCTGTAAAATTAGTGGATAACTTTTAATTAGTCATGAATTATAAGTATGTAATTGGAGTCAAGACCGACAACCTTGTACTGACATCGAGTTGTATTAGTAGTAATAATGAAGGCAAATCAAGTTGTGGTGTTTTGAAATCATTCAATATATACGTTTCAGGTTCGCGTAATATTAAGAAATGCATCCTTCCTCAGTTAAAGCATTACTATAACTATATATATATATATATATATATATATATATAT
>NC_068981.1:25491051-25492127 GCF_001194135.2 Octopus bimaculoides
TATATATCTTCTACATATGTGGAAAATCGGTGTGTGTTTGTTTGTAGCGTTGTTAGCTAACTTCTACATCGTTTTATTGATTTTGATGAAACTTGACATGTGAGTAGAACTCCTGTCTGGAAACCTCGTGACATACTTAGATTGTTGAAAAATCGAGATTACGGCCCCTGGAAGGGACCATTATATCTACCTCATAAAACTATTTTTTTTGAACACCCAAGGGAAATAACCCATAGCGCCTATAGAATATTTTTTTGTGTCCTATTTCTAATTTTGCAGACAATATCACTTTTATACTTTATTTGACACGTGAATAGAACTCATGTCTGGAAACCTCATGGCATACTTAGATTGTTGAAAAATAATCGATAATAGGGCCCCTCCAATAGATCCTTCTATGTACTACATATTACTAATATTTTATTTAAACAACCCTAAGGAAATAACCCATACCACCTGCAGATTTTAGCGAAGCGATCAATATTTGATTCTCATGATCAGCCGACTAAATTTTGCATTTCACTACACACAGTTTTGAACTGCGAAACATTATTATTGCACTTCCTCAATTTGAATCTTAAACATTAAAAGCTTCATTCATGCATTTCTATACATACATACTTTTTTGAATGCCCATTACTCCGATAATTCTAAATTTTTACAATTATACTTTTTCCATGACAGTAGATAATTTTTTTTTTATTCCACAACGTATTTGTAGTGGCGTCAGGCAGACTTAGCGTGGATTCGATCCTCGATTGCCAAATTTCACTTAACACTTCAACAGCGCTTTTCTCAAGGTAAAACTATAGTTTTTCTGTCAATGACAGCAGTTATACATTTTCCAGATGCCTTCGCTAAGCAGAATAATGTTTTCGCCTCTCGACAACCTCCGACAACTTCTATCACCAACCTCCGAAAATATTTCTCGCTAACCTCCGAAAACCTCTCTCGCCAACATCCAATAATCTCTCCCTCCCCCAGCTGACAGTTTTTTGTACTTTTTCTTGACGGAAAATACACATTTTGTCGTAGTTATAACGAAATTGCTTTCTTATATCAGAGTAATAAGGCGT
>NC_068981.1:25492568-25493305 GCF_001194135.2 Octopus bimaculoides
TATATCGGATGAAAATATTTTGTAGTTGAATGTGTTTATTGGATAGAAGATGGTAATTTATCTTTCCTTGTGTCGATCCGCGAGTTCAAATCCAGGCACATGCACCTTACTCTATGAAAATATGTTTCTGAGAATGATTCTATAGCTTTTTAACTATGAAGGCACATGCCCAAGTAGTTAGAGCGTCGGGCTCACAAAAATGAGGTAATGATTTCGAATTCCGAATCGCGCTGTGTGTTGTGTTCTTGAGCAAGACTCTTTATTTCACGTGGCTCCAGTACACTCATCGGTAGAAGTGAGGCGTTACGTCAATGGCGCCAAGCAGTATCAGCCTTTGTCCTTCTGTTGGATAACATCGGTGGCATGGAGAGAAGAGTATGGTATACATAGGTAACAGCTGGTTTTCCAGAAAAGATCTCGCCAATTTGTGCCTCAGAGAGGAACATTCTAGATGCAATCCCATGGACATTCTTGACAGAAATTTGACTTTATTTTACCTAATAGATAACTAAATAGTTAGATAAATGAATGCTCAGAGTATGTGCTAGATGTCCTTCTATTTTACGCTTTTTAAAGCATTTACGCACTTTCTACTTTAATAGCTGCAAAATTTGTGCTCATATGTACTCAACTGCAACTTTGGATAAATTAGAAGTGGAATCAAAGAATTACTTGTGTATAATAAATTTCTATAGATGTATAAAAATTTACAAGTCCACGTGTATATATATATATAT
>NC_068981.1:25493426-25499991 GCF_001194135.2 Octopus bimaculoides
GTGTGTGTGTGTGTGTGTGTGTGTGTGTGTGTGTGTGTGTGTGTGTGCACCAAAGCAAATAATTAGATCAATATTCCAAAGCCATAAAATTACGTCTCAGATGTATAATAACAATCTGAGTAATGTACATAAGTAATATCAATTACTCGTTTGAACAAATGGTAGATCTTTCCATTAATGATATGAGTGTAACCATAGAAATATGACTAAAAATATAAATATAACACTTGGTATATACAATGTTTGTTTGCTTACGTTGGAGCTATTCATTATAATGCTTGGTCACTTGGAATGGAAACGATGACAACAGAAATGTATATATATTTTCAAACAACTCAAACAAAATTTTAAAAAATAATATTCGCTTGTGTTGATACTAGCTATTCAGAGATAGCTAATATTTGATATTTGACGCGGTGGAGTTATCGTATGACATAACGCGTGATGGAAACTAAGAATTTATAAATAAAACAAGAAGGAACTAAGAAAATTACGAGAAAATATTCTCCCGCTAAAGGGAATTATCTGATATCGAGCAACAAAATAATGGCTACCAATATATCTAGAGGAAAGTCTCAAGTAACCAGGACATAGCTTATAATGTTTCCTCTTTTACCTGTTAATCGGATGGTGTGCGGTGTGAGTTGTCTTAATACACGGGAACTAAGTAAAATATTATCTTGCGTATTTTTCCGTTCTATTTTAATGTACTTTATTCTATTTATTGCCTAATCTATCTATCTATCTATCTATCTATCTATCTATCTATCTATCTATCTATCTATCTATCTATCTATCTATCTATCTATCTATCTATCTATCTATCTATGTGTCTGTCTATCTATCTATTAATATATATATATATATATATATAAGACAAGAATTAAGATCTAAAAACCCAAATTAAGATAAGATAAGAATTAAGAACTAAAACTCAAATTATGCAATCAACATTTTATACATGCTCATACTGCTATAATTCGACTTAAAATACGTATATACATATTAATACATATCGACATATATTAATATTTAAACACACACACACACGCATGCACGCACATACGCACGCACGCACACACACACACACACACACACACACACACACACACACACACACACACACACACACACACACACACACACACACACACACACATATCAATATACATAAAAACATGTAAATGAAATCCATGTGAGATATATATAGAAAGAAGTATGAGAAAAAGAACTGATAAAAATTTTTCTCATACTAAAATTAAGAGCTGTTAAGAATTTCAGTTAAAAGATGCATAGAATGCAATGTGTTTCTTTTTTTAAATATATAAGTGGTATATGAGCTATGTAATACAATTCGAGGAAGTTCACTTTATACGGCGTTTCCAGATAGAAAAATTAATAGAAATCTTACGCCTCCATGTCTTCTATCCTTTTTAAACAAGGCCTTAATTTTTGCACGCAAATTTACTAATATGTCTAGGTCAGACATTGACATAATCTTGGCAGCCAGAAATACCCTTATTAACTTTGATGAATATAAATGATTAGATCTGAATCTATGGACTATTTTGATATAACTATGGGGTCGTCCAATTTAGCACAGGTGACGGATTTGGTGGGCATATATCCCCTCTCTCAAATTAAAAATAGCTTCCAAAATGTATCCTGAGGTCTTCATAAGGACGATGCGCTCCTTGTTACCCATGGGTTATCTAAACCGGTGGTAGAATTTTTTTGCTAGATTTTTTCAACCATAGTATTATTGTTTATACTAATTCTAAGGTAGTCAAATATCTGGACGTATCATTGAACCTTAAAACTCAATTATACTATCCATTTAGAAAACCAAATCAATCCCTGCAATATATCAACGTTTCCTCCAATCATCCTAGATTAATTATTAACGGAATCGTTACAGCTATTACCGTTAGAATCTTAAATTTATTTATCAATGAGGAGATCTTTAATAAACAAGCTCCGATTTACAATAACGCCTTGAAACAAAGTGCTTTTTTACAATCAAATTTCTTACATGTCTAACACTAAACTTAAAAGAATATTAACAAATATATCTCATAATTCTGTGTCTAAAACTATTAGCGCAAACCCTGTATTGATAAACATAGAAATAAATAATCCACATGGCAAACATATCATATTTAGTGGAATACAACCTAGTAATAAATTTCTAAAATGTGTAACATGACCAAACATCCAATTCTAGAAAACGCGAAAGAATCTGGCTTACCCACCCTTTTCTCTTAAGTTTAAGAACTTGCCTAAATTGTTTTTCAAGATCTTGAAGGCTAATTTTCCAAAGCACCACATATATTACTGAATTTGTAATAAATCTTCAATAAAATTCACCTACTCTGCAATGCCTTATCCAGGATATATTGTAGCTTCCATAATTAGAAGTACAATCAATCGAATAATAACTCTAATAACGTACCTAATGTAGGCCCTGGTAATAATAACAAATCTAGAGATAGAAGTAAGTTTAAAATTAATAATGCTAATCCACGTCAACTTTTGGTAGTTACAGAACCTGACAACTCATCCCCCCCAAACAAAAAAGAACAACAATAAGACAAAATGACAATCACGGGAATAATAGCCGAAAAATAAACATGTAGCTGTAGAGTGCTTGAATCATGTCCACTTGCCGATTCATGTCTTAAGAAAAATGTGGAGTATGAGTGTATAGTAAAAGTAGATAACTAAAAGACTAAGGTTTATATGGAAGCATTGCTGATTTAAGAGGAGATATAGAGCTCACTTAAATTCCTTTATTAAAGTTAAGTATAAAAGCTCAACAACTCTCGCTTCATATATACACTACCTAAGAGATAGCAACACTAATTATTCTTTATGTTGGACCATAATTGCGGAGCGCCCCACCCCTTATAGTGCTAGTTCGAATAGATGCAGGTTATGTATAAGAGAATCGTACATTATCCTTAGATCCTATAGTTTAAATATCTTAAATAATTTCTCTGATGCAATTCCTTCATGAAGTCAGAAATTCCATCCTATATTTTCGAAAAATCATAGAAATAAACATGTTGGATGATTTGGAAGAGTACCTGCAAATTGAAAACTTTTAGCTCTCAGTACCGTGATAATTATATTGTGCTATGTTTAATTGCTTGCATGGTTTGTAAGATTTCTATTAATTTTTCTTCCACGACATGAACTCTGGAAACGACTGTAGAAAGTGGCCTTCCTCGAATTCTATTATATAGTTTATATACCATTAATATACATAAAAAATCACATTAAATTCTATGCATTTTTTAATTGAAATTCTTAACCACACTTAGTTTTAGTACGAAAAGGTTTTTATCAGTTCTTTTTCTCACACTTCTTTCCATATATATCCCACATGGGTTTTATGCACATGTATTACAACGACCAAAGCAATCACTGACTGGTGATAACACACGCTGAGGACGGGTAACTACCCAGAAAATTGAGACTGTGTATATCACGTAAGTCTAGGGATGGTAGCGATGACCTCCCCTCGCAAATACTAATCGGACACAGGATGTGTGTCGTTAGCTAGCTGGAAGAGATGTTTTCCTGGGGGTATAAACGCCAGTAGCACTGTCCCGTATAGGATGCCACATTTGGTTGACAATTATGTTACGATTCTGTATTGCCACTGATTACATCTCGCTCAGAGATTTACTATAGTTAATTCTCCTTTTTCGAGATCAGCGATGATTCGTCGCTGGGAAAAGCTTATAGCATTTTGCGAGTGGGGTGAGTTTTCATTACTAGCTGGTAATTGTCTCCGCGTTTTTGATTGCCGTGATATGTGAGTTCGTTTTTGGCTCGTTTTATGTTATTTTACAAATTGTTGAATTGAGTTATAGTTGAATTCGAACTGTCTTGTTAACTATAATTTACGCCCAGCGTGGCGAAAATACTGTTTAAAAAATATTTTATTGTTTGAAAAATTTCTGTGAAAAATTAATTTTTTCCCTGTTCGGGCGTTGTTTTTTGGCCATTATGGCAAATACTGAAAATATGAATTTCAATTTGGATTCTCGAAAGGACTTCCCTGCTATGGGAAAAGAAAGTGATTCGTCTAAGGAGAAAAAACAGTTTTTCTGCCGCGGTCGGTGGCAAGGAAATAGAAATGAAGTTTAAAATGGAACAACTGTTCAGTTACCGCAATATGGTGAAGCAGGTCGACGGCGATACCAAATTAATTCCGCCGCCAGAAACGGTGGCGGAAATAAATGCCAGAACCGGAAGCGAAGAATGAGGTAGTGGAGAGTTGCTTGGCACCCATCTGGAACTAAATATGCTACGTTGGCCGAGGAATACGTAGTACAACTGTGGAGGCACAGTTCCAGTCGGCCAACGTAGCAAAAGAAATAGCTATCAGAACACTGAAAAATGGGGAGATAATGCTGCTACCCACCTATCTGGGTCGCAGAACGGTCAAAATTGTAGTGGAGGAAATACCTGTAGGCTACGAAATGTTGTGTCCAACGAAGCACAGCTACCTCGTGTAGAAGATGCTATCAGAGGATACGAGGCGGTGGCAAGAGCAAAAGTTAACAAGGACAAGTCGATTGGCTTGCGCCTCGGTACCTGCAGGAGCAAATTGATATCGGCCAGTGTCCTGGGGCACTGGACCGATGGTCCTATTAAGTTGCTTGGAGTTTGGTTTGGGCTGGACTCCCTGACGGAAAAGAATTGGAGTGAGCTGGCAAACAAGGTGGAGGCACTAGTCTGGATTTGGTCCGGAAGACCTCTGTCCTTGAAAGGAGAGGCGAAGGTGGTGCAGGTGTTTATTGCATCTATAATCACTTACCGCCTGACCGTTGTCCCTTGCCCTGATTCGTGGCTAAAAAAAGTTGAAACGACACCTTTTTCCGCTTTTTGTGGAAGGGTGGAGAGCCACTTGTGAGGCGCTCCGTTTGCTGTCAGGATCCGTTAAAGGGTGGGTTAGGGGTGCCTTGGTTAATGATGCACAGACATGCGTTGAGGCAGAGACCTCTCTGCCGCCACCTGGAAGTTGATAAGGTGTGGAGCCCGCTGACGGAGGGATTCTCCCCACGACCGGCCACTATGGTAAAATTTAAGCTCGGTTTTATAAAAAGACGAAACCTGACTGAATGGCAAAAGGAGTGCCAAGAGGCACTCACGCTTATCCACAAGGCGCGCAAAGCCGGCAGCAGGAATACCACCTCGGTGTTCTATAGAGGGCTGGTGGTGTTTAGAAACGATGATGTCTTAGGAGGGGCTCTAGGGTTCGACGAGAACCAACTCGCCAACCTGTTTAGTAGGACTGTCAGACCGGAGTATTTGGATACTGACCAAAGATCCCTAGCCTGGCAGTGCTGCATGAAAGCGCTACCTGTTCGCGAAAAGTTATCCAGACACGGAGTTTCAGTGCCATCGACTTGCCCAAGATGTGGCCTGGACGACGAAACCGTCCAGCATGCTTTTGTACAATCTCGGGAGCTGTCAAGCTTGATGGTTTTTCGTGGAACACGTGTTGTCGTATCTGCGAAGAGTACGGCTATCGACTGGATCTATGATATAGATGGTACTGCCAACCGGACTCTCAAAAGAAGGTGTGGCATGTTTTCTCTGTACGGTTGCAGTACTGAAAGAATGCGCATGGTGAACAAGAATGGAAGGTGTCGCGACAGGATCCTTCATCTCTGGCCCCGGTTTACTAAATTACTTCAGATACCATCTGAAGAGCAAGATGTGACTGGATCGGAAAACCTTGACACGTAGGGTATATGAGGAAAGATGGAAGGACGTGATGAGAAAGGTGGGTGCGAGTAACCCAGCTTAACCATCGATGAAAGGAAAATAGATAGTCGCCGGGCCTTACAGGCTCCCGGGTGAATCCGCCTGATTTCATTTTTATTTTAAGAGAAAAAAAAAAGGTGGTGTCAAAAAAAGGAAAAAAAAAACAAAGTCAGTTAATTGTACATAAACGGATGTCATTTGTAAATATACTCATCTGAACTCAGATATCATTTTGTGTGTTTGTGATGTCCTGCAATGTCCCCCTCTGTGTTTGATTGTATAATCATAATAAAAATATTCATCACTAGTTGGTGATTAATACAAGCTGAGGATGAGCAACCACCCAGAAACTCGAGTCCGTGCGTATCACGTAAGGCTAGGGATGGAAGCGATGACCTCCTCTCGCAAATACTAATTGGACATAGAATGTGTCTCGTTTACCAACAGGAAGAGATATCTTCCTGAACTATAAATGCCAGTAGCACTGTCCCGTTTAGGACGCCAAACTTGGTTGGCAATTAAACATATATATATATATATATATTTTGATTTATTAAGTCTCTTAATGAATTCTTTATACTGAAATATATATTGAAGAAGATAAATATGTTCATTTGAATATATACGTTTTTGCGTCGTAACTCCTTTATTATTATTAATATAACCAAAAGGATCGATTCTTGAAGAGTCTGCATACCTTCACTGTCGTTTTTTTTTCTGCTATTTAGGTGATGATTTTTTAAGTTAGCTTGCCAATTATTTTTGTTGGTAGTTAATTTATAAT
>NC_068981.1:25500989-25502250 GCF_001194135.2 Octopus bimaculoides
ATATATATATATATATATGTATGCATGTGTGTACGTATGAATGTATGTATGTATGTATGTATGTATGTATGTATGGATGTGTCTCTCCATGTGTGTTTTATGTGTGTGAAGTGTGCATATGGGTATTTGGTCGTGTTTTTCAGTCTTCATTTGCGTAGGTATGCGTGTATGTATGCGTGTGTACTTGTCTGTCCGTATTACCTATGTACTTATATATCTATTTATCAACCTGTTTACTTACATGTCCATTTACCTACCTACCTAATTACCTACCTACACACACACACACACACACGCATACACACATATATATATATATGCGCTTACATAACAACCTACTAACAACTCTACCCGTGTATATATAAACTGTGGTTATTCAGGTATGACTACCTTCTACGTTTACTTCTTGTTTAGTACTGGCGATTTTTCCTTTATCAGGACGTACTACTGTATTTGCCTGAGTGTAGGGTCCTTCGGGTGCTTGGATGAAATGCGGATGTCAATTTGACCCATTGTACCTCCATACTGGTCTTTGGCATGCTAATAGAGTATGGAGAACTGTTCTTTTTTGTCGTCTCATTGTCTGAAATTTTCATTATCTTTTTATTAAATGTAATAAAATTTGTAATGCTATATATGGAATGATCTAAGGTGAAGCATTAGGCTCCTTATTCTAGAAAATGTACAAACAAATTATACCATTTAAATTTGCCTTTATACTCTACATGAAATATATATATATATATATATATATATGTACAGAAAATGTTAAAATTAATATTAATATCCTCGAAAAAAATTGTTAGTACAACGTCGTCAAGGATATCCAAAAGTATTGAAATTTGAATTGAGCATCTGAAATTTTACCAATAGAGAGACGCTACCAAAACGAACTCTTAAACACAATTTTACATCAGAATTGTTTCATTGAACTAATGGTGACGTCATTCGAAAACGAAAAAATTTTCACGGTCTTTATTATTCTTTTATCTGTTTCAATGAGTAGACTCTGTCCATGCTGGAGCACCGCCTTTTAGTAGCAGAAATCGAACCCTGGATTTATTCTTTGTAAGCCTGGTGTTTACTCTATCGGTCTCTTCTGCGCAAACCGTTATTATGGAGACGTAAGCATACCACCATCTGTTGTCAAGCGATGCTGGTGGTGGTGGTGAGGGGGAGATACAAACACAGGCATAGACACACGCATATAAATAAATAAATAAATAAATAAATATATATATATATATATATATATATATAT
>NC_068981.1:25502260-25506721 GCF_001194135.2 Octopus bimaculoides
ATAAATATATATATATATATATATATATATATATATATATTTATTTATTTATGTGCGGGCTTCTTTAAGTTTCCATCTACCAAATTTCCTCACAAGGCTTTGGTTGACCCGAGGCTATAGTAGAAGTCATTTGCCGAAGGTGCCACACAGCGGGACTGGACCTGAAACCCGGAACCATGAGGTTGCGAAGCCAGACTGTCACGCCTACGCCTATTATGGTATATTAACATTAAAAAATTATTTTGTTATGTTCATAAAGTTCAATCAGCGCTTTCATCCGTTCGTAGTAATCATTAGATTTCAAAATGTACTTGACTGACAGTTGAGTTCTTGTCAAATGTAGAAGCTCTTAGAACGATCCAACAAGCTGAATCTTTGGATTACGATATTACTGGCATAGATGCTGCCTTTTTAAAAACAGGTCAGTATATACTGTGTCGTGCGAACAAGGTAATAACCTGATATTCATACCTGGATTAAATGAGACGCTCTTCATATTCTTGTTTCCTTAGCATACAGACACGGTCAAACTGTATAAACGTTCAGTGTTAAATTAAAGTGCTCTCTCTTCCTCGAAGGAGCAGAAAATAGCTTCATTAATTTTAACTACATATTCTAGGCTCGAGTGCGTTTACTCGAGCTCAGTTGGACTTGGAGTCAGTGACTGAAGCTTTTACATGCTTTATTTAGGCAAGAGAAAAAACATAAGAACATAAAAGACAGTTTATGTATTGATAATATATTTTTTTTTTATATCAAAATATTAGAATAAAATATTACAAAAATTAAAATGAAATAAATATAATACAGTGTAGTATATTGCCACTTAAGTGTGGCTGACCCCTAGGGGTGGATGTTAACATCCACCCCTAGGGGTCAGCCACACTTAAGTGGCAATATACTACACTTTATCGTGCAGTTACTGTTAATACTTCATTTAGAGAATTAACAAATATAATACAATTTAACATATATGTCTTATGATATTCATTATGGAAAAATAGAAATATCAAAGTTGTATTTACATTTTTGAAATGTTACGAATATTTCAATGAAAAGTTGTTCGTTATTAGAACTGTGATCTGTAGTTACATTTTATTTATATACAACAGAATGCCAACGAAGTAGGGTGAGATGCGTAGGTGAATCTGCGTGCAATTGTCTCTGTAGTTATAAATGGTTGGTTCGTATAATGAGGATTAAACCATGATGATCGGGATATTTAAAGTTAGATGTATGTCATGTAAATGGAAATATATTCCAATACCATTTATCTGTTCCAAGTATTTATAATAAAAGGACTTCATATATGCTTCGATATATACATAAAAGAAAGAAAATTTTGGCAATAAATTAATACGACAGTAATATAGGAGTCCCGTTCGGAATTCTCAAAATGGCAAGAAAAAAATATCTACAAGAAATATGTCTGAACAGCGGTTAGGAGACAGAAATTTCTTTGTCTATGTATGTATGTATGTATGTATGCATGTATGCATGTATGTATGTATGTATGTTTGTATGTATGCTTGTACGTATGTATGAAAATGTATGCATGTGTGTATGTATTTTCAAATATATACTTATATACATGTAAATATACCCATAATTATATACACACATATATATTTGTATATGTGTGTGTGTATGGATATATATATATATATGAATACATAGCGCATATATATATATATCCGAGTGTCTGTGAGAAAAGAGGGAGAGAGGAAGAAATAGAAAGAGAGAGAGAGAGAGAATGCATATTTGCATATACGCGTTTGTATGATTTATCGTGTGTGTACATGTTTCGTATGTGTTACTTATAACAACCACACAGTGGTTTACTGAAACTTCCATAACATTATGAAAAACTTTTGTGTTACACACAATTGGATGTTTGATGATTTTGGCCGATATTATGTTTCATATTCATCTTCATTTCCTCCGGGTATTACATCGATTTTCCGTGCACACACACAGGCTGTGGCTACATGGATGACACTTGGTTGATAAACGTAGAGTCCATCAATACATTCGACTGTACGTTTCAGGACAGTCGTTGGAGTATATACCATCACACATTGGTGGTTACTCTCAGAGTCCAGGCAGTCTGTACAGCGACACACGACTTCAGTGCGTGATGGAGGAAAATATGTCGAATTGTGGGTAATTTTCAGGTACCATGGGCAGGTTGAACGTTCGCGGATGATATCAGTAGATACAGAAGATTTTGGGCAAGTTTTATCCCCTTCGGTCAGTTCTTGTTGGTCACTTCCCGCTGGAGCTATTTCAGCTGGTAGAAAAAAGTTATTGCCGATCGCTGCGCTGGATAGTTTCTCGTATTGGACTTTCAAGTCTTTTGGTATTTTACATTGAGTCCGAATTGACGCCGAGGATATGAACAATACGACATTGGTGAGGAGGAAGATTGCAACCTGGAGGATCACCTGGTTGGTACGAAATATATACATCAAGATTAATAATTACATTCCAATATGAGCCACAGCTAAATGAATAAACAAATGTGAGAATAATATACTACATTCAAGGCACACTTACACTCACTCACTCAATCACTCACTCACTCACTCGCTCTTTCGTTCTCTATCCCTCTCCCTCTCTCTGTCTCTCTCTGTCTGTCATACACATATACACATGTATTCACTCCAATTTATGAAAGATTAGATTGTTTTCTAATAGATTACTGTGAAGGCACATGGCTCAGTGGTTAGAGTATCGGGATCACTATCATGAGGTAGTGAGTTCGATTTTCGAACCGGGCTATGCGTTGTGTTCGTGTGTAGGGCACTTTATTTCAAGTTGCTCCGGTCCACTCAGTTGTAGAACTGAGGTTCCACGTCACTGGTCCCAAGCGGCGTCTCCCTTCGCCTTTCCCTTGGATAATATCGGTGGCGTGGAACTGGGAGGCTGGTATGCATCGGGACTGCCCGGACTTGTGCCTCAGAGGGTGTATTTCTTCGTGCAATCCCATGGGCATTCATGACCGAAAGGGGTCTTTACGTCACCCAGTAGATAACTAAGTAGATAGATAAATGAATACACAGAGTATGGGTTCGGTATCATTCGGCTTTAACGTTCTATAAAGCATTTGCAGATATTCTACTTTAACACCTGCCAAATTTGCGCTCGTTTATACGCAACTGCAATTTCAGATTTTACGTTGACTCGTATATATTTATAGATTTATTATAGACATTTAATTGTTTGCTTGCTTTGTATGTTGTCTTTCGTTCCACTTCTAATTTAACTGCAATTTCAGATAAATTAGAAGTGGAACGAAAGACAACATACAAAGCAAGCAAACAATTAAATGTCTATAATAAATCTATAAATATATACGAGTCAACGTAAAATTATATATGAGAGTACGAAAGCAAAGAATTAAATGAATATACCAAAGCCATAAAAATACGTACAAGACGTATAATACCAATCTCAATAAGATACATAAGCAAAATCATTCACTCGTTTGCACAAATATTACTTTTGCCATGAATGATACGAGAGTAAGTATAGAAATGAGACTAAAGATATGAACATAGCAGTTAATATTAACAGTATATGTATACTTACGTTGTTGGTATTCATTATAATGGTCGGTCACTTGGAATGGAAAGAATGACAATATTATAATATATGTAGATATTATCAAATAAAGCTTGAGCGTGTTAGCTTCTTAAAATAATATTCGTTTGTGAAGATACCAACTACTCTGAGGTTACTTATATATAATATTTGACGCAGGGGATTTACCTTATGTCATAAAGCTGAATCAAAACAAAAAGATTATAAATATAAACAGGAGGAACTAACAAAATGACATAAGATTTCACTTTCAGTAAAGTGTAGTATCTAATATTAAACGAGAAGTATGTGTGACCTATATAACTCGAGGAAAGCCTGAAGTAACCAGGATATAACTTATTTATTTCCTCCTTTACCTATTAATCGAATGTGGTATGACTCGCCCTAATACAGATGAACTTAGTGAAATACTCTTGTGTAGTGTTCCGTTCTATTTTTAATATACTTTATTATTTCTCTTGCCTATCTATCTATCTATCTATCTATCTATCTATCTATCTATCTATCTATCTATTTATCTAACGATCGATCGATCCATCCATCGGATCAGTCGGTAGCTACTCTAAATTTCACCTGTAGGTGCATCAGAACTTCAGGCAAGTTATGATAATATATGTTTATACATATGTATGTACAAACCTATGGAGTCATAACTATATATATACGTATGATTTCTTCCCAACGATATGTTTCTAGGTTCAGACCCATTGCGTGCTATAGCTTCGTGGCGACCAAAGCCTTGTGAATGTATTTTGGTAGACGGAAACTGAAAGGAATATGTGGTATATATATATATATATATATGTGTGTGTGTGTGTGTGTGTGTGTGTGTGTGTGTGTGTGTGTGTGTGTGTGTGT
>NC_068981.1:25507443-25507979 GCF_001194135.2 Octopus bimaculoides
TATATATATATATATATATATATATATATATATATATGAAGGGCCTCCTTCAGTTTTCGCCTGCCAAATCCTCTCACAAGTCATTAGTAGGCTCGCGGCTATAGCAGAAGACATTTGCCCAATATGCCACTCACTAGGACTGAACCGGGAACCATGTGGTTGGGAAGTAAGCTTCTTACCAAGTAGCCACTCCTGCTTTAGATACTGTAGATCCACAGTAGCCATGAAAACATTTGTCGAAGCAAGGTCAAATAGTCCGATGACTATATGGTGACGTACGTCTTTCCTTCCTTCTCTTTCTCTCTCTCCTTACACACACACATGCATACACATGTATGTATGTGCATATTTATGTCTATCTATCTATCTATCTATCTATCTATCTATCTATCTATCTATCTATCTATCTATCTATCAAAGCTTTCCATAGGGTAGACCATCACTACTTGGAAGCCGTCCTCATAGCGGCTGGTTTAGGTCCCGTCTTCCGCGGTTGGATCGCTGCCTTATACAGCGGCATCCGCTCGGTAGTTCGC
>NC_068981.1:25509836-25513790 GCF_001194135.2 Octopus bimaculoides
GATTTTTCATTTTTTTATTTATTTTTTTATTTTGTTTTATTTATTTATTTTTTTAAAGAAAAGCTCTACAGTTGTATTTGTCCCCTCTGTGTGCAGCCCTGTGTGGCTAATAAAAGAAAGTTATCTATCTATCTATCTATCTATCTATCTATCTATCTATCTATCTATCTATCTATCTATCTATCTATATACCTCTCTCTCTCTCTCTCTCTCTCTCTCTCTCTCTGTATATATTATATATATATAATTAGAAGGAAAATTAGGATTAAAAAATCTTGGCAGATATCAATAAAGCATTCAGTAGTAATGGATCATGGTTATAAATGTTCAACAATCAGATACCAGTAAATATTAGTTGAATACATAACCCAGGTAAATTATCATGCATCACAGGTAAATTCAAATATCCATTTGCAGAATTTTTTAAAATTCTGTGTATTTAACATCACAAAATTCGTATAGAGAAAATCGCATTTTTAGGATCTGTTCAGTTTAGCTCACAGATTTTTATAATAATTCTTTTTAACTAAACGGTTTGAAACTTCGTATGCTGGTGGAATGTCTCACGCATAACGCGGTTAGCTTTGAACATTTTTGACAAAATTTGGTATTATAGAAGTTATTTCCTCTTAGGGCTAGGGTTAGGGTCGTATTTGGATAATTTCAACCAATCAACGTCGTGTATTCGGTTGAAGAAAGCTACTGCTGTTTGCGATAACAATCGAAGAGGAACTACTAAATGTCACTACTCTGTTCTATTTTATTTATTGTTTACTGCCTGCGTTGCACGCTTTTTTTTTCATTTGGTTCTCGAAGAATCATCACCAGGAAAGGAGAACTATTATTTACATATACGTATTCGATTGCCCGCTATCGGTGTATTATTCACGCATAAATCCCACCGGTGTTTAAAAGACTTATAGAGCTACGAGTCCGCAGCTAACGTTTTTGTTGTTGACGTATATGTAGTTTCAAAACGCCTTATTTTTCAACTATGAGATGTATTGTTATTGTCATGATTTTATCTTACTATAATCAACAACAAACAGATTTCGTCAATATAAAAGTCTTTATTAATTAAAAAATAACATTATTAAAACATGAAGGCAAAACAAAATAAATAACGGCTTATACACCGGAAAATACGGTAATTGTAGTGGCAGTAACAAACTGGCTCGCTGGTTGCTAGTTGATAATGTGGAAGGATGGGAAAAGACTAAGGAATGCACGGTACTGACTAGAAAGGAAGAAAGGATAAATGTTGCATCTTCTTCGCTCGTCACACGAATAGAACAGAGTGGTGACATTTAGTAGAGGTGACCTGGAAGTCATTCCTCTTCGATTATTATCGCAAACAGCTGTAGATTTCTTCAAATGAATACATGTCGTTGATTGGTTGAAATTACCGAAATACGACAACTTTAACACGAAATAACTTCTAAAATATCAAAGTTTGTCAAAACTTTTCTAAGTAAACCGTGTTCGGCTCCTCCACTCCTATTACATGAAACCCATAGCTTCCAAAAATGTTGTTCACAAGAACACAGCTTTGCTACACAACATGAAAATCAACATACTGAAAGCTGATTTTGTTAGGATAATGAACAACGTGTCCCCACTATGAGACAAAGAAACATGTACAGAACTTCATGCACCGCATGCAATTCTCTGTTTAGCACATATGCATGTGTCAATGTCTAAAAAGATCTGCTAAGATATTCTGATACTGGAGGAGGTGTGTGCATGTATGAAAGACCAATCAACATGGGATAGCTCTCTTATGATTGCGTCCCAGTCGGCATCATAAAGATCCACGGTATCAAATGGGTGGGCTGGGGAGAGGTCACTAGGGTTAGCCTTCTGCTGGTGGAATCTCAGGTAATTGTAAACAATATCATTGTCTGAGGGAAGGGTTTTTTCCACTGTAATATTGTATAATAGTGTGGTTATTAAACACAAGTTCTAAAATTTTATGATACCTTGTTGGTGCAAGGACAAGTTGGGACAACAAAAACTCTTTCATAAAATCGAGAAGTAAATTTACTGTTTCTTTGTCAGCGGTTGAGATGAGAGTGCCTGATTACAAACTGTTTGTAGACCAATCAACACAGGGGAGATTAAAATATCCTATCATAATTATGTTATTAGAATGGGACTGTTGAATAAAGTACTTAATGTTGTTGAGGCATTCATTAAAACGCAGTAAAAAAGAATGTGTTTTAATATTATATGCTTTCCCCTTTTGCTATACGTAAAGTTAATCTTATGTCGACATTTTTTTTCTCTCTCTTCAATACTGGTCAATAATACCTCACTCAACTAGAGTATTTTCATAAACTCTGTTGTGCATAATAATCACATTTTATTACCTATTCTATATGACTTCGCTCTACAAATGATATTCGAATTAAGGGTGTATTCTATTTTATTAGATTTCAACTCCCATATGTATTTACTTAGACCCATCGAATTTAATGATTTGGAATTTTTGAAAGATTGATAATGCTGGGAAATTCTTCTTTTAATTTCGTTCGCTGTGGATCCTATATATTCTTTCTTATTATCATTAGGGGTTAGTGAACATTTATAAATTGCGTTATCTAATTATTATATATCCTACATTTGAATTTGTCTTTACATATAAATTTATTTAAAATACGATTATGTTTTTTGTTTGTTATATTTCTTCCACAGCTATCGTTAATATTAGTTAAATTGTTATTATGGAATTTGTTAAATTTGACATTGTTTATTAGGGATATAATATTACTTACATTACTTGTTATAGAATAGCCCACTGTGATAGTTTCGTTTGAGAATATTTTCGAGTACGTTGTCTTCTCGTTAAAGGATGTTTTTATTATGTTCAGAATTTCTTTAATTAAGTTGGTTTTTATTTGGACCTCATAAGGCATAATTAACAATATAATTTCCTTATGTTTATTATTATTATTAATATTACTATTATTATAATTCTTCTTATTATTTTTGTTCATTGTCAGTGTATTCTTCGTTGGTATATAATAATTATGCTTATTTCCATTCGAATTGTTGTTGGTATTATCCATACTATGATCATTTTATTATTATTTTTATTTATGCGTATATTATAATTATTTTCATTCATTTCCTTATATTGTTTATTATTATATTTGCCATTACACCTATAGTTGGTTTGAGCGTTAGTATGATTACTAGTATTATTATTGGGTCCGTAATTATTAAAGAATTTAATTTTTGTATTATATCCTGTTTCTTTTAATGAACTATTACAGTAAGAGGCATGTTTATTGAAAGTATCTATATCTGAGGCTAACATAGAAATTCTTTTACTTATATTTTCTATTGGTGTTTTTTTGACTGAGCTAGGATAGGTTCTATAGACATTAAAGTACTTAAGGTTCTCATTTAATTTATGGAATGGTTGGGTTTTATTAGTTACTAAGTTTAGGTTTGCATCTAAGTAGTTAACTACTTTCTCTATAAATATATCTAAACCATAATTCTTAAAGAATTTGTATAGTTTTTTCTTTATATTTTCTAATGATCTATTAGACTAACAACAGGTAAGTTACATATATTTTTCAAATATCTTTTCAAATAATTTTATTGTATTTTATAGTAGGATTTCTAAATGCTTATATCATTTTATAGTTATTATTATTTTATTGGTGTTGTGTCGACGCCCTCAGGCGAAGAAGTAGGACCTCCCAAGACATAAAAATAGAGGTAGTATGGCCGTGGTATGAGTGTTGAGTAGCAGTCGAGTAGCAGTTGTGTAGTGGTTGAGTAGAAAACATCCAAAGGTGCTAGGTAGCAGTAGCTTGAGACATAACAATTGGATATAACTTCCTATGTGCATTCCACACAATAAGGTTATCCCGAAATAGGAATTGCGGTTCTATTGGTAAAATCCCAAATTTGTAATAATACTATATATATATATATATATAT
>NC_068981.1:25514850-25518000 GCF_001194135.2 Octopus bimaculoides
TATGTATATAGATATGTATATTTTTCTGAATCTTTAGATTCTTCAATATGCTAGGCAACTGGTTTAAAATTGATATTACTTAAATTAATACTCAATTTTTCACTCTTGTTATTTAAATTTAAATAACCATGTTCTCTAACCGGCAAAATTCACTGCAGAATTATTTCCGGTACTTGGCACGCCAAAACGAAGACTTTTGAATTATAACCCCCAAATGTAAGTGGTAGAAGTATATACATGTTCAATCTCATGCGAATGTCTCGTGTATAATTCTGCAACTTATATTGCTATGGCTATCACATTGAAGAGTTGCGGATATTACGTAAGTGGTAACAACGAAACCGGTCTGTGATTAATCTTTATATTTTGTATCTTTTCATTTTGTCTTCCTCGCTTACGTTTTGGCGTTTGCTGAATTTTCTTGAGAATAATCTCTTCTTGGTGGTCAGACCATAAGTGGTCTACTTCTAGCATAATGAATGTCCACTTAGTGGTCATCCCTTTTGTATGTATATATATATATATACCTTTCCGTATTGGATTGGTAGGGATGTACAACCCTATCGGGTACCGTATTCATTTTTACCGGTTAATAAATGTGGCTAGCCTCCGTGAGCGTAGAAAAACTCCAGTTCGTTTATTTTACTATCCTCGGTAGATCATCACATCGGTAAATCCACATGTCTCTATAGAGACTGCATATTGTCTGTAGAGAAGAAATATTAAATTAATAATAAGCAGAAGATATATATATATATATATATATATATATATATATATATTTAAATAGTATATTTCTAAATTTCTCAGAGGGATTTATGCAGTAGTGATACGATGAAGTAGCTGTATGCTGTCAACTTAACGTGAAAGTCCCATGAAGGGAATAATACTACCTTGGCACATTTCCTGTGTCCTTATATTTTGAAAAGGGGGAGACAAGCACCTCCACCCAGCTAAACCTGCATCCAGAGACTAGTTTCTGAGTCTTGATTCTCCATCCAGAAACTAGTCTCTGGATGCAGAAAAAGGTAATTAAAGTTCATTAAAATGACAGTTCTATCGGACATTCAAAGAGGTCAAATTGTTGGTACTCTTATGGCAGGCGCTAGCGTAACGAAGACAGCCAAAGTGTTTGGTTTATCAAGAAGTACTGTCTCGAAAATAATGACAGCTTTTGAGAAAGAGGAAAAAACGTCCTCGTCGAAACAAAGCTGCGGAAGAAAACCAAATCATTCAGATAGGGACCGTCGGATTCTTACGTGTATTGATAGAAAGGATCACAAAAGAACAGCTCCCAGAATTACTACAAAGCTTAATGACCACCACGAGAACCCAGTTTCCACAAAACTGTTCGCCTGGAGCAGCACAAAGCTGGATGTCACGGAAGGGCTGCAATAAGAAAAGAATTATTTTCAAAAACAAATGTTGCAAAGCATTTACAGTGGAGTAAGAACCTACAGACGTGCTCCCTAGAGCAGTGGAAGAATGTTATTTTCTTGGACGAGTCATCCTATACCTTATTTCTAATCATCGTCCGAGTATACGTGTAGAGACAGCCAAAAGTAGCATTTGACCCAGACTGCCTTCTTCAACTGTCAAACATGGAGGAGGATCTGTGATGATCTGGGGACTATACCTAGGAAATCCGTCGGCTCAGTGGCTTCTCTTTATGGCAGAATTAATAGTCAAGACTATTTAAATATTTTATCTGATCAAATTCATACTATTGTTGCGGAACTGCTTCGGAGGGAAACGCAATCTCTCAGGATGCTAATGCACCATTTGTCACAGCTAAAGTTGTTACTGAATGGCACTAGGAACATTCTAGTGAAGTTGAACATCGTACCTGGCCACCACAGTCCCCGGATATCAATATTATTGAACATTTTTGGTGAATTTTAGAAAAACAAGTAAGGAGTCGATATCCTCCACCATCATCACTCCAGGAACTGGAGACTATTTTAGCTGAAGAATGGACAAGTTTCCTTTGGAAACAATTCAAACTTTATACGAGTCCATAGCTCGTAGAGTTCAAGCTGTAATTACTGCCAAAGGCGGTCCTACCCTATATTAAAATAAATTTGTTTGAAATTTTAAGGTGTTTTCATTATTTTGGCCAACCCCTGTATTTGTTTGTATAACACATACATATACGTGTGTGTATTTGTGTGCGTGTGTGTATATGCGTGTGTATGCCTGTAAGTATGTATGTACGCATGTATACAATAGAATTCTGTCAGTGCACATTGCCATTTCCACTCTCAGGCTGTGGTCGGCGCCAGGCTACAGCAGAAGACACTCGCTCAATGTACAGCATCTTGCGAGTGAAACAGAAGCCATGTAGTTGGAAAGAAAAATTTCTTACCGCACACCTCAGTATAAATATATAAAAATATAAATACGCTTGAAATACAAACAGGTAAAATAGAACTCACAATATGAGTATATAATATATATTTACATTAATATCGATATATGTTTATTTATAAATAATAAATAATATATCTGGCCACTGACCCTTAAGTTTGAAACGTATAAAAGTATATATATATATGTATACACTATTTTACTATTTTTCTCTTTTATTTCTCTTTGTCTTTTGACTGCGGCTAAGCTGGGGCACTGTCTTTAGTCGAACAAATCGACCCCACAACTTATTTTTGTAAGTCTAGTACTTATTCTTTCGCTCTCTTTTGTCGAACAACTAAGTTACGTAAACACACCATCATCGGTTTTTACCAATGGTGAGGGGACAAACACAGACACACAAACAATCACAACACACACACACACACACACACACACACACACGCACACACACACACACATTTACGACGGGCTCCTTTCAGTTTCCATCAAACAAATCCACTAACAAGGCTTTGATCGACCAGAAGCTATAGTAGAAGATACCTGCCCAAGGTGCCACGCAGTGGAACTGAACCCAGGACCATGTGGCTGGTAAGCAAGCTACTCAGAACACAGCCACTCCTGCGCCTAGACGAACTACTAGCGTTCTACCTCAGATTTGCGTTTGGCCGTACGGCTTTTGAATGTTGTTTTCACTGTCCATTTTTTCCTGTCTTGGTTTGTGTTTGCCACCTTGGAATCCTCTGTGTAGTTGGTTGATCCACTACTCAGGAAGAGACTATT
>NC_068981.1:25520053-25524780 GCF_001194135.2 Octopus bimaculoides
AACGTGCAAATGGCTGAGCACTCAACAGACACGTGTACCCTTAACGTAGTTCTCGGGGATATTCAGCGTAACACAGTGTGACAAGGCTGACCCTTTGAATTACAGGCACAAGAGAAACAGGAAGTAAGAGTGAGAGAAAGTTGTGGTAAAAGGGTACAACAGGGTTCGCCACCATCCCCTGCCGGAGCCTCGTGGAGCTTTAGGTGTTTTCGCTCAATAAACACTCACAACGCCCGGTCTGGGAATCGTTACCGCTATCCTATGACCGCGAGTCCGCTACCCTAACCACTGGACCATTGCGCCTCCACAAACAAATATATAGTAAATACAAATCATTTTTTCTAGTCATTAGACTGCGGTCATGCTGGGCCCCCCTTGAAGAAGTTTTAGTCGACTCCAATACTTATTTTTATCAACTTGATATTATTGTATCGTCACTGTTCCCTAAAGGCTAAGATATGGGGTCATATACACACCAACGCCGTTCATCTAGCGGTGGTGGTGGACAAATCTAGATAAAATAACACACACACACACACACACACACACACATGTGTGTATATTTGTCTGAATCTATCTATCAATCAATCAATCTATCTATCTATCTCTCTCTCTATATATATATATATGTATAGATGTATGTACCACGGGCTTCCTCGTCTGCCAAATCCACTCACAAGGCTTTGGTCGGCCCGAATAGAAGATACTTGGGCATAATTCCACGCACTGGGACTGAAAGCAGAAACATGTGGTTGTGTATCAAACTTGTTTACGGCACAGTCATGCCCGCAGCTATAACATATATACACATAGCTGTTGTTGACATTAAAACCAAATATACTACATGTAGCTATTGTTGACTGTAAAAACTAAATGCTGTGCTTAAAATAGATATAGATATTACAAAATACAATATATTTTATTTTTATAAACCTGTGTACCAAGTCAACAAACCGACAAGTCACCTGATTCATCGCGTCCACCTATTTGTATATCTTTATATAGAAACAGGTAAATAAAAGGTAAACTATACATCGTGTAAGACGTTCTGGTTAATTTAGCATTTCTGAAAATAAACATATGTCACGTGTATATTTTATGAAGATGCCTTCGTATTTATTACTGACCCGGAATAAAAAGCAAAACTTTCCACTATTTAGTTCCTTTTTCTCATATAGAGACGCATTTGTATTTATAATTTAGCAAATAAAATATGCATCATATGGTATTTCCTGTAACTGAATCTGGTAGTATATATATAGGTAATCCCAAAGCAACTAATATCAGTAAGATCGAATACCACCTCGATAAACGAACTGACTTAGATCCCATTTAAGAAAAGAATTACACTGCTGAAGTCCTCTTTTAAATTGTGAATTGTAGAAACATAAAAATGAAGATTATCCAAGTAAGCATATCCAATTTATATATTTTTTCTTTCATATATTTGTTTCTTATTCATTTTTGAATGTCTCCCCTGATCCGGGCATTTTTGAGTGGGAATTTTTTTTTGAATATATCGTATATGTTCAAATATTGAATCAATTTAAATATAGTTTTGTAATTTAGATAGAAGCTTCTCATAATATATATATATTTTTTCGTTTTCTATATAAATATATATACGTCTGACTCTCTATGGCTTTTGTCTGTTAGTGAACGTGTTGTTTATATCTGCTAGACACACGTGCTTTTATTTACATTATGTTTCGTCTCGATCTTTTAGTAGTTTTAAAATATATCCGTTAGACTTTTTAAGTTATAGTTTTTTGCACAAATAGACTTGCATACACATTGATATGTCATTCTTTTTCTTCAATTTTTCCCTATTGCTATTTAGATAGAAGCTTCTAAAATATATATATTTTGTTCGTTTTCTATATAAATATATATACGTCTGACTCTCTATGGCTTCTTTCTGTTAGTGAACCTGTTGTTTATATCTGTTAGACACACGTGTTTTTGTTTACATTATGTTTCGTCTCGATCTTTTATTATTTTTTAAATAGTCTTTCCTTACTGAATTTTATTTATAAATTTTTTTGATGATCTTTCTAAAAAATTCTTCACCCTGATGAGAATGACAATGCATGACTCTAATTATTATTATTATTATTATTATTATTATTATTATTATTATTATTATTATTATTATTGTTATTATTATTATTATTATTTTCTTTCTTTCTTAAATATTTGTATTGTATTTTGAAACGTGCGTATGCATTGAATTCAATTTTGTATTAAATTCAATTTTGATTTTAACATATTTTCTCCATTTTTATACTTGTTTATGGTATCTTTATACCTATAACGAATTTTTTCAATTATATATGTATAATATATTATATATGTATAATATACTGGTTGACCAATGCCTTGTAGGTGCATTTGGTAGACGGAAACTGTGTTGAAGCCCATTATGCATACATATATACATATATAATTGAAAAAATTCGTTATAGGTATAAAGATACCATAAACAAGTATAAAAATGGAGAAAATATGTTAAAATCAAAATTGAATTTAATACAATATTGAATTCAATGCATACGCATGTTTCAAAAGACAATACAAATATTTAAGAAAGAAAAAAAATAATAATAGGAGTTCATTAATATAATAATATTATAATAAATTGAAAGTGAAATACATCACTCGACTAACATATTTTCTTTCTTGCAGTTTCTCTTCAAGGTTGCAATATTCCTCTTCAACTTCACCTCGATTGTGTCATCAGCGGCAATTCCGACTCAGTGTGAAATACCCACCAGTCTGAAAGTCCAATACGAGAGTCTGTCCAGTGCAGCCATTGGCAATAACTTTTTTCTACCAGCTGAAATGTCTCCAGCCGGAAGTAAACAATCACTGATCGACGGGAATAAAACTTGCCCAACATCTACTGCTTCTACAGATAGCATACGTGAACGCTCAACCTGTCCTTGGTACCTGAACATAACTCATGATTCAACAATTTTCCCTCCATCACGTACTGAAGTAGTGTGTCGCTGTACAAAGTGTTTAGACACTGACAACAGCAACCATCAATGTGTGATGGTATATACTCCAATGACTGTCCTGAAACGTACAGGTGAATGTGTTGATGGACTGTATGTGTATAAACCAAGTGTCATCCATGTAGCCACAGCCTGTGCGTGTGCACGGAAGGTTGATGTCATTAAGAAAGAAATTGAGCCGGAATATGAGACGTAACAAATGCTAAAATAATTAAATGTACACTGCATATCTCGCAACAGTTATTCATAATTTTATGAAACTTATGTACACCACTATGTGGTGATTAATGCATAGATGCATACATGCATACATACATTAGTATGTATGTGTGTGTATTTGTTTTAACATACACATTATAACATCGACATTTGCATATTTAAAACAAAAATCTTCTTGCAATTTTACTTAATCATCAGTAACTTATTTCATTATATCTGTACATATTAAATCATTCACAAAATCATTTACGAATTATTTAACCACACAAAAGGTTATGTCATCTTTTATTTAAACACACACACACACACGCACTGGTACGTTGACTCAGTCAGAAACACCCACGCACAATTTCACACACACCTATACAGACTTATGTGTATACTTCCTATTTTCATACTTGACGCCGATTAGTTAGCTGAAGCTAGAAATGACCGGACTTTTTCCTTACATTTAAGGATCAGAATGTGTCAATTGATGGAAAGATGTCTTCCCATTTGAAAGGAAATGAAAAAAAAAAAAAGACACGATGAGGTAGAAAACCTTTATTAAATACATAAATCTATTGAATTTTATGATTTCATGATGATATTATCACATTAGTTTGATACTTTGAATGAAATTTATCCTTACAAAATAAAAATAAAACATTACAGAAATTCAAATCATTCATCTCAATGTCTTAGCACACATTTGCGACACAGAGGTTATTTACAAACCTATACATTTCTCTGGTTCTGCTTCGGCATTTCGTTTTCACACATGTATGTCTGACTTTATTTCTAGAGGTGGCTGTTTCCTCAATAAGGCGTTTGATAGTACATGAACAGACGTGAGGTGAATCACCATGAAGTTCTTCAACAACTTTTTTTGAATATATTCCCTTTGGACTAGCGACTGAGTTGCAAACACTTGTGTATGTTACCCACATATCTATAAGAGCAACATCTCAAATATATTTTTTTTTAAACCGTGCATTGGCCATAATCTACTGTTTGCTTTGACTGAATGAAGCCGTGCCATTTGGTCAAGCTAGATTACGCCTACCTTAGTTTTGCTATAAAAAATGTATGGTGTCAAATTTCTTCTGGGGGTTATTCTCAGAAGAAACTTCTACAGGTTGATGTATGGTACTGAAAACAAAACAAAATTTGATTTTTCGCACTGATATAATGTGTGAAAGTAGGCTTTGTGGATTTCAAAACCACAGTACCATGGAATGGTTTCACCTGTTTTATTGCTTCCAGTAGAATTGTTCCGACTAAACTGCAGTTTTGCTTTGCGAGCTGTAAAGGCTTTGCAATTACTGAATATCCAAAACGTTGTCACATGTATTTATAAACAAAAGAAAGTGCAATGTTCAAAAGTTGACAATACGTTAATTGACGCGTGTGGTCCTTGCACCATTATGTGCTTTATTATTTTTACAGTTGGTGCAGACAACCTATAATTATAGAATCTCGTGAATTCCACTTTCTTTCTCTTTCTCTTAC
>NC_068981.1:25524790-25526347 GCF_001194135.2 Octopus bimaculoides
ATATATTTCTGATTCGATGTGAGGAAGCAATACTAAACAGGTGAAACGCTGACGTCACTGTATGGACAGAATTTGGTTTTTCGATTTAAAAGTATGACATTATAAAAACGTGTGTGCTTCATTTACACAATTGTGATATAAATTGCCACTTTCTCTGTAAAGTGATCTGTAATATAATTAGTTGATCTCACATATATACACCCGCTCACACCCGTACACACATACTCATACACACACGCACACATACAAAATCCAATCCCCCAAAACACAGAAACGCTCACTGATTCGTATTTATTATATAAAACACTGTATATATGTATATTAGTTTATATACACACTTATGTAACATATAAATTCTTGATTAAATATATCTTTATGCTATGTATATTTTTATACTATATGTGTTTCCCTGGATGGAAATAGATATGCATTCATTTGTATTACCCATTAATATTTTAATTTTTTTCTTTTATATTGTAATAAAACCACGTTTGAAAAAAAACTCGCCTGTTTTACTTTCAATTCTTACACTTTTATTTCTTACGTTAGCTTCCGTCTTACATTAGCCTCCTTTGATGTATGTATGCTATGCCGCGTCATTGTAATTATTCACGACGAAACATAATTACCGCAGCTCTAGTTATTGATCATGTTAATGGATATATTGTGATCAATTTGATATGCCTTTATTTACATCCAATAATTTCTCTCCATTTTGAACATGTGTCAACAAAAAATTTCAAACAGTTGTAAATTTCTGATATTAGCATGACCCATCGGCACATGTGGCTTTAATTTCAGCAGGCCATGTGTGAGCTGGTGTTTGCTAGAGTATATCTTACATTTGCATTGTAATCTAAACACAATATTCGAATTTGAAAACATTGCTTGTTGTTGTTCCGCAACAGTGTACAACATAATTCCAGATATTATCATTATCGATAGTAAATAGTTTGGAGAAACAATGCATTCTGCGTTGCACGGTGATGCTGCTTTCAAATTCTATCGTATATTTTAATGATACTGGAATTTAAACTGTAGAATTGTTGCTTTAATTCTCACTGTATATGCTTTTTAATATATCAGATAGAATATTAATTCATGAGATGCACGCCGAACAGAGAGAATCCAAACAATAACGTATCCATACTGAATATATTTTGAGAGATTCCAATGTGAATATCAGATCGATGGTGCTTTTCGCCATTTGAGATCACCTCACTTTAGACGTTTATTTATGGCACATGTGATTCACCGGTGGAGGTAGTAGAATTTCAAACTCTAGTATAAACGGAAATTTTTAAAATATAAATGAGATCATTACATAAAATGAGAAACACGCATATGAAGAAGGAAAATGCCAATTAAACAGCAATAAATGAAATCAATTACGCCAATCAGAAAGCAGTATAGATAATATGCGTCGATTAGATTGAAGCAAAATGGTTTGGAAAATGGAAAAATCTTCTACGTTTCGAGCCTACGCTCTTTAACAGAAAGGAATAATAGAAAATAAACAGAGAGAGAAAGAGAGAGAGAGAGAGAGAGAGAGAGAGA
>NC_068981.1:25527143-25527843 GCF_001194135.2 Octopus bimaculoides
ATATATATATATATATATATATATATATAATCTGGTAATTATTCATATATTAATTAATATCGATTAATTATCAGGAGGCCAGCACATCTAAAGAATCAAAGAGATTCAGAAATATTTTCTGCAATCTCAGGGGATTAAGGTACATATGTCTTGCCCGCTCAAGTTTTGGTATGCTGCTATATTTCATGTTGAGAACAATTTAGGTCTTAATAGACACAAGAGATGATCTATTTCTAGCGCATTATATATATATATATATATATATATATATATATAATTTAGATTCAAGGTGAATATGGTACTTAAGTTTAGGCACCAGAATTAAGTATGGTATTATCCAAACAATTCCAAAATAAGGTGATTAAAAATCAAAATAAGCAACAAGGATATTCAAGGTTAATATTTGCTTAGGTATGCCGAGACTAATAAACTGGTGTAGAACTCAATATGCTTATGGTCCAGAACACAATGTTAGATGAGTATAGAACGGTAATAAGAACAAAGAGATGACACCGGAAAAAAAAATAAAACGTAACGAAATGAACATCATTCGCGTACAGCTGTTTCTGTTATAAGATGTGGTAGACTCTTAGTTGAGTACCTCTATAGCATCCAATAGGTTCATCAGCCTTAAATATCAAGTGCACTTAATTAGGGAAAATTACTTCGGTGTATATATATATATATATATTTATATATA
>NC_068981.1:25528002-25529508 GCF_001194135.2 Octopus bimaculoides
GGAAAAGGATGCGTGGCGTTCGATCATATAATAATATAAATAATATATAAATATATGCATATATCCATACATATATTTACATACCTACAACTATATGTATACATACATGCATATATGGGTACAGGGAATAAAAAAAAACGTTAAACACAATGAGAAACGAAAACGAACTTTTTTCGAACAACGAAAAAAAAAAAAGAAAAACAAAACAGAGAAACGAAACATGTAACATAAAGAGTATACCTCTTCGTCAGTTGTTCCTGTTCCATCTACTTCGCGTTTCGAAGGCAAGGACAATACGCGACTTCGTTGGAACAGTTCTTCCCACAAAGCAAATTAAATAAATTTGAATTATTTGCGGAGGGTGAGAGTGTTAACAGGAATAGGACAGTGAGAACAAGACAATAAAAACAATAAAAAAAAGACAGTGACAACAAGACAGTGAAAACAAATGGTGAGGGCTGTTGAGCCAAGACGATAGAAAAATTGTTATAAACGCTAAGTAGAAGTGCCATGATAGAAGAGACAGACAAAACACGTCTGTTCTTTAGGAAGGTAGCGGGCAGAAAGAGAAAACTCCTTTCGTCACGTCTAAACGACGATAGAGTCAAGGAGAAAGAGGAGGAGTGAGAGAGAGAAACAGAAACAATGACTCTTCTACTATCTGTCCTTGTGTAGTTCCATCCTCTCCCTCTTTCTCTCTCTCTCTCTCTCACACACACACACACACTGTGTATATATATATATATATATATATATATATATATATAAGGTGAAGTATATTTGCTACTTAAATGTGGCTGACTCCTAAGAGTGGGTGTTACTGTTGCTTTTAACCCAGAAAAACTTCTCCAGCTGGCTATCGACACACATCTGTGTCCTGTCTATATTTGCAAAGGGAAGTTATCTTTCCCATCTTGGAGATGTTCTCCTTGGGCTAAAAACAACAGTAACATCCACCCTTAGGGGTCAGCCACATTTAAGTGGCAAATATACTTCACTTTGTCGTGCAGTTACTGTTAATACCTCGTTCAGAGATTTAACATTGCTATATATATATATAACATATATGCATTTTCGATCAAATCTCATATGTGTCAATATGGGATCCCTTGACGACAATGTAAATTTCATTGGATTAACGTATCTTGGCCCGACAAGTAGCTAGCGGATTACCCCTCGTTTGAACTATTGCTACTTCCGTGGTTTCTCTTACCTATGAAACATATACAGCCTGGATTTTATCTACTCCATTTCCGAATTTTGAATTTCTCTTCGCATATACAGCAAACCCAGCTTCTAACTGAAACGATTTTTTCAGCTTATCGAACTTCAATTTGGGGAAAATGTACACCCTTCTGCGTCAATAAACCACTATTCTTCCTGGAAACTGTTTTTGATACCTTCTACAGAATGTTTGAAACTTACCGACATCCTGCACCTTGATTCTTGAATGTTACCATTACATTTATATATTTATATATACATATATATATATATATATATATA
>NC_068981.1:25529773-25533221 GCF_001194135.2 Octopus bimaculoides
ATAGATATATATAAATACATGTACACACACACACACACGCATATACACAGGTTGGCGCATAAATACAAAACAATGTGGAAAACTTAGTACTCGTATACCAAGATTAGAGTAATATGATTTCTTATTTAAACTACAAAATATTCTCAGAACTGTTGCTCAGAGTTTCACGTTCCCGTTCGTCGGAAAGTTATTATAAATACTGACTTTTAGATAATAATTGTGCAAGTAATACAATTTTGTTTGTTGTATAACAAATAATCCGACTGGTTAAATTTTCAAAAACGTAATGGTAAATATTTGGTTATGGATAGATATTTAAATTAATAGAAAGATGTGATGGATTGAAAAAATGCCTTACATTGGATAGGGAGGAATTTCAAAAATAAGTAATTACAAATTAGTAATGGGACTTGAAGAATAAAGTGATGGGTATTGAAAGATTGAAATAAATTAAATTGAAAGTTATATTATGCTTTTATAAATATACACACAAATGGCGTTATGTTATGTATGTTATGTTATGTACACACAGGTATAGCATTATATGCGTACGCACACAAACCCATCTGCATCCATATAAACATATATACGTGCGTGTGCAGGTGCGTGTGCAGGTGTGTGCGTGTGTGTGTGTGTCTGTGTGTGCGTCTGTGTTTGTCTCCCGCCACAGCTTGACAGCCGGCGTTGTTGTGTTTACGCCCCCGTAACTCGCGGTTCGGTTTATGGTGTCGATAGAATAAGTCCCAAGCTTAGAATAAACTACGTCCGACTAGAAATTCTTCAATGCAGCACCCCCATCATTGCCGAGTGTAATGACTGAAACAAGTAAAAGATAAAAGATAAAACATATAGTGAGAGAGAAATAAGAGAGAGAGAGACAGAGAGAAAGAGAGAGAGAGAGAGAGAGAAAAGAGGACTGAAGCAAAAACCACGTGAATAAAAAAAAAACCTGCTATGTGTATGACTGCGTGTTGTCGTATGGAGTGAGTGATTGAATGACACTCTACGAAGCCGATTCTGAAGCTTCCAAGAAACAAGATGATAAATTTCAATATTCATACCATCTGTTGTTGACATAAACTGCATAATTTTAAACCTATAGTTGATACGTTGTATTTCAAATGTTTTACTCGTGTGATACATTCTTTTTTCAGCAGTAGTTGAAGTCTTTTCTACTGAGTTAATCAGTTAAATATTGCCTTTTTTTTTATTCACCTACAAGCGCACGCTGTTTAAGCGAATATAGGTGTTATGTCTCAAGCTACTGCTATCTAGCACCTTCGGATGATCTGTGCACAAACGCTACACGACGTCTACTCAACTGTCAGTCGACCGTCAGTCCACTCATACCACGGTCAGACTACCTCTATTTATATGTCTTGGTCGAGCCTACTTCTTCGCTTGGGAGGGGGGGCGTCGACACAACAATAGGCATGTCTCTCTCTGCAATAATGTCTGCATAGGGGTTTGGCATTCTATCTGTCTTACCCTCCTCGAATGCATGCAAGGCTGTCCTCAAAGGGATTAAAAGTTGAAAAACGTGACACATATGGCAATGAGCACTGAATAGAATTTCCCTTGCTACTTCAGTGGTGTGCAGCGATACGGAGGAATTTTAATCTTTTCTCCTTGTGCGCTATCTTATATTGGCCTAGTCAGCCACTGAAGCAGACAAGGGGATCTCCGTTCCTTTCATCTTCTTTTGAGAAGTCAAGATAAGATGATAATGATTTTGTTTCCAAGCTTCAGTATTTTGTGTTCAGATATCATAAGTTTTATTAAATAAGGTGATTCAGATTTAAATGGCGATAGTATTTATAAGGTTAAAGAAAATAACTGTTGATAACGTTAGAGCTAGTTCGATAATTTATAAAATATCGAATTATTACAAAATATATGTTTATCAAAGAAGCTTAGAGCATATGTACCTATAGACGTGCGCTTGTCTTTGTATCCGTAAATTAACACTACACTGTGTTCTGCTTAGACTTACAACGTTTATAAAAAAATGTATTGCTTTATATGGAGTTCACACTTTGATAGTTGCTCAGGATTACGACTCATACTCGCTGTCATTTCTCCCTTTATGATATTGACATCCTCAGCACACTCACGCGCACACATTCGTGTGCACACAGACACATGCACATACGCACACACTCTCGTACACAAAATGAGAAAGAGAGAGAGAGAGAGAGAGAGAGAGAGAGAGAGAGAGAGAGAGGGAGAGAGAGAAAGGGAGAGAGATAGGCAGAACGTGAGAAGCTACAGCTACATCAATCACCCTTGGGTTATGTGCATACAATCCCTCAACATATTTTGGTGATTGTTGCCAGGATCCAGATAGTCTTCACAGCGACACAATACTTCAATATATGATAGAGGGAAAACTGACTCGTGAGTAGTAGTCAGTTTAATAGTACAGGTTGAAAGTTCGTGGATAATAGCAGCAGAAAGAAACAGTAGATTTTGGGCAAGGTTTATTTCCATTGGTCAGTGTGATGGCTGGTCACTGTCGGCTGAAGCTATTTTAGACAGAAGAAATTACCTGAATCCAATGTTTATGTTCTGGACAAGCTCTTGTATTGGATATTCAGGTGGATTGATTTTTTTTACCATGGGTGGTAGCTGCCACGAAGAAAAGCAATTAAAACATAATCAAAGCAGAAATTTACAATGTAGGAAAGAACCAGGTAGAAAATACATTTTATCTTTTCATCAAGTACTTTCAATACATTTAACCGAAATACTTATGGTAAAATGCATTTAATAGCTTAGCAAATGTTAAATTAATGGCATACTTTAGACATGAATAGCAATTTATGTGAAAAAATATGTCACAAGCATTAATTGCAAAATTGTGAATGAGAGACATATAGTCATATATCGTTATGTTACTTAAATGACAAGACTGAAAAATAAACAAAACAATAGTCGATATAAGTGTGTCAGGCAACAGGGAAAGAAAGCGAAAGAACCAAAAAGAATAAAAAACAGCAACAACAACAGACGAGTAATAAAGAAAAGAGGAGTGAGAACTGTCAGATATATGCATAAGTTTGTAAAGAAACAAACGTATGTTGAAAAAATGTTCCTAGTGAACTTAGAAATCTATAACCCAGGGTTTACAATACACTGTAGAGATTATATGTTTTAAAGAGTACGTTACAATTCAACGGTGGAGGCGCAATGGCCCAGTGGTTAGGGCAGTGGACTCGCGGTCATAGGATCGCGGTTTCGATTCCCAGACCGGGTGTTGTGAGTGTTTATTGAGCGAAAACACCTAAAGCTCCACGAAGCTCCGGCAGGGGATGGTGGCGAACCCTGCTGTACTCTTTCACCACAACTTTCTCTTACTCTTACTTCCTGTTTCTGTTGTGCCTGTAATTGAAAGGGTCAGCCTTGTCACACTGTGTCACGATGAATATCCCCGAGAACTACGTTAAGG
>NC_068981.1:25533231-25542626 GCF_001194135.2 Octopus bimaculoides
CGGGTGTTGTGAGTGTTTATTGAGCGAAAACACCTAAAGCTCCACGAAGCTCCGGCAGGGGATGGTGGCGAACCCTGCTGTACTCTTTCACCACAACTTTCTCTTACTCTTACTTCCTGTTTCTGTTGTGCCTGTAATTGAAAGGGTCAGCCTTGTCACACTGTGTCACGATGAATATCCCCGAGAACTACGTTAAGGGTACACGTGTCTGTGGAGTGCTCAGCCACTTGCACGTTAATTTCACGAGCAGGCGGTTCCGTTGATCGGATCAACTAGAACCCTAGACGTCGTAAGCGACGGATTGCCAACAACAACAATTCAACGGTGAATGAATGATCGGTGAGAGCTGAGCTACGACTCGTTGAATGAACAGAAGTCGCCGAAGTGTCATTCAGAAAAAAGAAAAAAAATTGCAGATAAGATACAATTTTCAAACCGTCACATTTGCCAAGTTTCAAGGAGCTGCGAAGATCACTATAAAGTTCTTGACTTCTTTGGTGTCCCTACCCAAGTGTCACCGAGGCATGACCATTTGATGGTCTCTCACTCTCATGACTACTTCCAATGCAGAGAATAATTTTTTACTAAGTTTTTAGATTTTCATGTAAAGATAATTTTTTATCATTTAAATAATGCTAGTTGAAGGCAATATTTCTTGACAATAAAATAAACAAAATATCACTTAACAGAACAATTCTTGCACTGTCCTACGCATATATCCGAAGGATCCTCACTTGCGGAAATAAATTAGTGTCATAAAAATAAAAGAGACAAATGAATAACTAGATTCATAATACATATTCTTTTTTTCTTTTTAAATTCTTTCAGACATTTGACTGCTGCCATGCTGGAGCTCCTCCTCTAATTGAGCAAATCGACCCCAAGACTGATTCTTTGAATGCCTAGTACTTATTCTATCGGTCTCTATCGCCGAACCGCTAAGTTACGGGGACATAAGCACACAAACATCGCTTGTTAAGTGATGGTGGGGGACAACACAGTCACTAAAGCATACACACACACGCAAACACACACACACACACACACACACACACACACACACACACACACATGCAAACATACATAGACACACACAACGGGCTTCTTTTTAGTTTCTGTCTACGAAATCCACTCACAAGGCTTTAATCGGCCCGAGACTATAGTAGAAAACACCTGTCTAAGATGCCACGTAGTGGAACTGTACCCGGAACCATGTGGTTGGGAAGCAAGCTTCTTATCACACAGTCACATCTGCGCCTATTTTCAATAATTTTTTAATTCCTAATGTACCTATGTGGTATAGAGTGAAATGTCTTATAAATCATTTTGCATGTCAGATTGTATATTATATGCAACATGATTTTCTGATTTACAGTGTCTATAATGTTTTCCTACGTGTCACATATATTGGAGCATTTCGAAGGCAACATTGAACTTCATAACATTATAATATATCTTTCACGTTAATTTGATTCCGAACTCAACAACCTTAGCTATGTAATGAAATCAAAACAGACTCGTAATTGAATAAAATTCGAGGCTTATGTCTTAAACAATTACCATGATTAAGGGATAAAATCGAACACATTGTTTGTCGAAATCTTGAATATGATAAATCCAAGAAATTAAATTCTATAAATTTATAACAGAATAAAAAGGACATTTATAAAGTATGAATTGCCACAGGTTTTGGTATTTTATGCTAATTGCAATACGATTTATAGCAAAATAAGAATTTTAAATGAAGGCGATTGGTCAATTTGATGTAGACGCCTTTGATGAGAATCCAATAAGATTCGAAAATCGATTAACGTTGTACATCATTTTTCAATCCTCCGACTAATAGCTAAACCAGCCATGTTTATATATCTAGTATATAGGTCAGACACACACACACGCATACATATATACATACATACATACATACATACATACATACATGCATACATACAAACATACAAACATACATACATATATACAAACATACATACATACATACATACATACACACATACATGCATACATACGTACATACATACATACATACATACATACATATGTCTATGGACAACTGCTTCGAAACCTCCAGCTTCTATATCCGACTATAAATTCATATTCATACCAATAATAATTGGAGCACTAGGATTTGTTAGTAAATGCTTAAAGGAGAATCTGGATAAACTGGGATTTTCTGAAAGAGAAGTCGGCCGGTTAATTCGTACATTAAAAGGGCAATCTGTGAGTGGAACAGTAAAAATATGCAAGACTTTTCTCAAGTTCCAAATGTGAATTTGTCTGTGTTAACTACATCCCAAAGATGGAGCCTTGTATCTTTGTTGGAAACCGGCTCCCTTTTCAGTGGAAGATTTATAATTAAAAAAAAATAATAAAAGAGACATACACACGTATTCATGCAGTCATACATTTGTGCATTTATGTGCGGATGCACTTGTGCTAGAAACCATAGTTTTGAGAGAAATAAAGGAATGAAAACTTTCTTTCCAGACATTTGATATGCGGAAAGGCGATTATCCTGACGGACTATTCCACGGTTTTTTGACAGCACTTCAGCGAAAACATACCTTGTTTTCGTTCGTAATGAAGATCATAAATTATTAATAAGCATGTATGTATGTATGTATGTATGTATGTATGTATGTATGTATGAGTGGAGGCGCAATGGCCCAGTAGTTAGGGCAGCGGACTCGCGGTCATAGGATCGCTGTTTCGATTCCCAGACCGGGCGTTGTGAGTGTTTATTGAGCGAAAACACCTAAAGCTCCACGAGGCTCCGGCAGGAGATGGTGGCAAACCCTGCTGTACTCTTTCACCAAAACTTTCTCTCGCTCTTTCTTCCTGTTTCTGTTGTGCCTGTAATTCAAAGGGTCAGCCTTGTCACACTGTGTCACGCTGAATATGCCCGAGAACTAAGTTAAGAGTACACGTGTCTGTGGATTGCTCAGCCAGTTACACTTTAATTTCACGAGCAGTCTGTTCCGTTGATCGGATCAACTCGAACCCTCGACGTGGTAAGCGACGGAGTTCCAACACACATGTATGTATGTATGTATGTATGTATGCACACACATATACATATAGGTAGTTCGTGGTTATTTAGTTGGTAACTTCTCAGCATGTACCTGGCAAACGGTTTCCATTATAGGCATATTAATAATTTAATGCCCCAACTTAATCATCCTGTCAAAAGATTAAGGACGATCGTTTAAAGATATCAGATACTCTGCAAATCTTATTTCATAGTAATAGTAGTTACAACTGTCAAGCCCCCAAGAAATATAATGAAAGAAAATCAGTGGACAATAACAGTCCCATTGCATGCAACGATTCTTCAGTAGCATGGTAATTTACATGCTGAACGAATTATGAATAAATTATCATGCTGTTTAAACATATGTAGCGTGTATTGCATTCATCTTTTATTACACACACAAAGACACACACACATTCACTCATATGTATATATATATATATATATATATATATATATATATATATATATTGTTTTAAAGATGAAAAAAAATTGAAATTGTGGAGTTACTAATTGTTTATTCTTAACAGCAAATTGGTCATCTTTACTTGCAGTTGTTTCTATTTATACTCAATAAACATTAAATTTCCATTTATGCGACACGAGCATAATATCATTAGAGGATAGAAAAAAACAAAAAAGAAATAGATGTACACTTGGATGCTCTATGTGTGTTTGGGAATTCAATTTTAGCAAACTGAATGTTATGGTTTATGATTTGTATTGTTGTATGCTCTGGCGAGGGGTTTACAGGCTGATGAGATATAAATAAATAGAATAGAGATGATAGACGAAAGTTAAATACAAATAAGGTAAATTTATAGTTGCTAAAACAATGAAATATTCATGTATAAATAAAGAATGAAATATTCATTTATGCACATATTGAACGATAAATTATTCATTAAGTACATACATTGTTGATTATTAAAATATCTACATACATTATTTACATTATTTACATTTCACGGATATTTGTTCTCATCTTGTTTGTTGTTAACACGACGTTTCGGCTGATATACCCTCCAGCCTTCATCAGGTGTCTTGGGGAAATTTCGAACTTGGGTGACATTGCTGTTTTTGTGATCACGTGTATGCTGTAGTCTGCAGTTTTGTCATACACAGGAAGTTGGAACAAAAAGACAACGGGAAATTTTGTATTAAATTTGGGAAGCCTGCCACAGAGATATTGAGCATGGTTCGGCAATGATACGGCGACAAGGTAATGAGTTGTACCCAATGTTTCAAGTGTCGCAGGCGCTTCAAAAGAGGAAGAACATCCCTGGAAAATGAGGAGCGATCTGGAAGACTTGCCACGAGTGTCACTCCCGGAAATGTGGAGAAAATTAATCAAACTGTGTATGAGAATGGTTAGAGGACAATCAACGACATTACTGATGTTGTTGTTCTGTCGTATGGGTCCGTGCAGGTAATCCTAACGTCTGAACTGAACAAGCAGCGTGTAGCTGCCAAGCTTGTCTCCCGCCTGCTGACCACTAAGCCGAAAGAACACCGCATCGATGTCTCTTAAGATGTCCGCCAGCGTGTCACTTATGACCCATCCTTTATGTTGATGATCATTACCGGTGACGAGAGTTGAGTTCTGAGACGGAGAAAGCACGACTGAAGAAAGCACGACAGAACCTTAGATTAATTAATAGTCTGCTCATTGTTTTCTTCGACATCTGCTATATTGTGCATCGAGAATTCGTCCTCCAGAGCCAGACCGTCAATCGAAAGTTCTGCTGGGACGTTTTGAAGCTTTTGAGAGATATCATAGATATCAAAACCTCTAAAATCCTGACAACAACTAGGAACTTCCATAGAAACAGTGATGTTGACAGGCTCTACCTTAGAAGAAATGAAGTTGGTATAGACCTGAGATCAGTGCAGATGGCCTTCAAATGCCGAATGGTATCACTCAGGCAGTACCTGCTGAACAACAGCAGCAAAAAGTCCTGAAAATTGAAGTGAACAACATTGTACGAGTTGGCAGTGAACTCCTCAAGAAACACTCTCTTCCTGGGCTCTCTTACCTCAGAGAAGACCTGGATGGAAAGCACTCAGCATACAAAACAAAAAAGGCTATGAATAGGTATGTTGCCCGGAAGCTTGAAGAAGACAGTAGAATTGACACTGGACACGTGACCATTTCATCATATCACACTTTGAAGGCTATGCGCTTGCAACCTTGGAACAGGAGATTGCCACAAAGCACCTGGTGAACAATAAAGACAGTGATGCTCTTGTAATCCCAAAGTGAAACCGCATGTGTAGTATATGTCATGTTTCTGTGGAAGACATTACGTATGTGATTAGCAGCTGTCCTAAAACATCGTCATGGTGCTACCTCCCTCTGTGGCACGATGTCCTGAAATAAACTTCGAAAATCTATCTGTTGTGGAATACATTCATAAACACCAACTCAAGCAATACTGGTGGAATATTGCCATCAAAGCTTCTGTTAAATGTGAGTATAACACGTCGGATATTACCGTTTGGGAAAGAGGGCCAAGGTATGTACCATCCTAGAGGATAGCTTCCCTGCAGAAGTAAACATCTCTTTGAAAATCAAAGAAAAAGAAGATATCTATGGACAACTGTTTCGAAACCTCCAGATTATGAATTCATAATCTTACAAATAATAATTGGAGCACTAGGTTTTGTTCGTAAATGCTTAAAGGAGAATCTTGGTAAACTGGAATTTTCTGAAAGACAAATTGACCGTCTGATTCGTACATTACAAGTGCAATCTGTGAGTGGAACAATAAAAATATGCAAGACTTTTCTCAAGTTTCGAATGTGAATTTGTCTATGTTAACTACATCTCAAAGATGGAGCTTTGTATCTTTGTTAGAAACCGGCTCTCTCCTCACTAGAAGACTCCTAATAATTAAAATATAGAAGAGACATATATACATATACACACGCACGCATACATGCATACATACATAACAAATAGCTACATACTAGGGTCTGAAACTGCAAGAGATAATAATGTAATCCATAATTTTTTGTGGTTGACCTTAAGATTTATACTAAAAATGTCGAGAGTCCCAGATGAACCTTCCCAGCAGCAGGAGGTGCAAATGAAGATAGTGACATCAAACTCCCTTATTCACTAAATGCCACATATCAGAGGAGGCTCTCAATAATAACAGTGTATCATGACGGCGGTGCCTCAGCATGGCCGCAGCTTTGAGCTGAAACTGATGCCAAAAACAACTGCAATTTATAGCATCTTCTCTCTGACATAGGAATGGAATTTAACCAGAAGAAGTGTTCTTGTTTAATTGTTGAACGGAGAAAATCAGTCTCCCAGACTCAAAGCCTGTGCATTAATGGTCCCACAACCTGCCCTGCCTCACACAAAGAATGCTCCAAGTAACTTGGAATTGATGAAGATAATGTGAATAAAGACAGAGTGACCTAAGAATATTACACCAGGATTAGAAAAATATGGCAGTCCGTACTCTTCTCTTACAAGACAATATCCAACAATGAATTTACAGTACCAGTGCTGATTCCAACATTTGGGATACTTGATTGTTCAGGAAAAAAAGTTCACTCCATAGACATTAAAACCTGCATGATTCTAACGCCAACTGGTAATGTCCACGAAAATAATGATATCGACAGGCTCTACCTAAGAAGAAATAAAGGAGGTAGGGACTTGAGATTAGCGCAGACAGCCTTCGAATGTCGCATAGTGTCTTTCAGATAACAATTGCTAAACAACAAAAGCAAAAATGAATACATAAACTTAGTGCTGAAAATGAAGGAAACAAGACTCTACGCACTGAAAATGAGTTCCACAGGAAGTTTTTTTTTTGGGGGGGAGGGGCTGACGATGTCCCATATAACCCCAAATTAACCGGACGAATTTACTTTCAGACCTGGAAGGGAAACGCTCAGCATACAAAAAAAAGGAAAAAAAATAATCATGCATGGGTATGTTACCTGTAGACATGAAGAAGATCGTAACACTGACATGAAGCGAAGCCTCTCGTGAACTCGTGACCGCTACATCACATCACACTTCGAAGGCTATGTATTTTCAATCTAAGAACAGCAGATTTCTACTAAATATCTAATCAACAGAAGAGAAAGTGAAGCACTTGGAGTTCCAAGACGCAACCGTAAATATAAACTATGTCATATTGCTGTGGAAGACATGACACATGTGAGTAGCAGTTGCCCCAAATTGTCATGAAAGTTCTATGTCCCCATGCGACATGACATTATCGCAAAAAACAATATACAATGCCATTCGGAAAAAGAAAACTGTCCTGGACTAGATATAGAGAATCTCGCTGTTATTGAATACGTATACAAATAACAGCGCAAGGAATACTGGTGGAAAATTCCCATCTGTCAAGTGTAAGCGTAACATGCCGGATATTGCTGTTAGGGAGAGCATGTACCGTCACAGAGGTCAGCTGTCCTGCTGACGTGTCTATCTCTTTCAAGATCAAAGAAAAAGAGGATTATAATGGACAACTGCTTCGAAACCCCCAGTTTCTGTAGCCGGATTGCAAATTTATATTTATACCACTAATAACTGGAGCCAAGTGCCCCATTTTGTAAGTAAATGCCTAACTGCCAGATAGATAAGCTTGGATTTTCAGAAAAAAGAAATCAGCCAGCTGATTCGCACATTACAAATACAATCTGTCAGCGGACATTGTTTTCGTTATCTACATCCCAAAGATGGAACATTGTATATTCGTTAGAAATCAGCTCCTTCTTCAGAGGAAGAATTTAAATGATTAAATATAGAAGAGACATACATACATACATACATACATACATACATACATACATACATACGTACATACAAATATACATACAAATATACGTGCATACATACATACATATATACATACACAAATACGCGTACACCCACATGCATTCACAAGGACACACGTATGTATATATAAATGGATATATAGAAGGATGTGTATTTTCATTATTACCACTTCCGGAAGACCTAGTTGGAAATATGCTTTTCTCTACACGATGAGTATTCTTGCAAGAAAAATTACTCACTTCCATCAGTCTTCTTTGACAAAATACATGGTTCACTAGCGTAACAGGCCCTGAAATACCAGTGTTTCAACACGAATCTGCTTTTTCAGTCAGATATGTCCCCTAGAATTTTAAGAGTAAGCAAGAATGAAAATTCTCATTTATAGAATTCAACAAACAACGAATTTGTCGATGCGTACTAAGACCCAACAAACTAGAATCATATTGTTATGAGTACGAAAACAAAATCGCAAGAATGAAAACATTAATCAATATATTCATTTGTAGCATGCTACGACAGAGTTATGCGTAAATGTAGTTCTCACTGTTGGATTACTTCCTTGGAGAATGGTTTGACAATGAATACAATAGAATCCAGTTTTCTGCATGATCGGTTTCATGAGAATATATTCGCACGAAATACATCATACCAAATTATTGATGTGTAACAAAAATTCATTTTTCCCTTATTTAGTATGTAGAACTCATTCTTCCAGTTCGTCACAAAGAGATGTTATATTTATCTATCTATCTTTCTATCTATCTATCTATCTATCTATCTATCTATCTATCTATCTATCTATCTATCTATCTATCTATCTATCAATCAATCTATCTATTTATCTATATACACATATACATACACACAAGCACACACACAGATATATATGCATGTGTGTTTATATATTTGTATATGTACGTATGTATGAATGCATATACTCGTAATGGCTCTTAATATATGGATAAAAAATGTCACGCGTATAATTTTGGAATTTACGTACAATGAAGGAAATATAATGATTCTAATGGTTGAAAGATAAAAAACAGATTGTCAAAATTTCAATATTGACACCATCTATATTCTGACAGGATATAGTGTCGAATGTACAGTGGACAAATTTGAAGTAATGGTTGAGTATGATTTTAGAAACATTATTTGTACAAGCGAAACTCCTCACTTCAAGCAACAGGAACTTTCCTGAGTCCTCTAGTTAAATATTATTTACATATAGACCTGGAAATGCGTTGGTTTTAAGAAAATAAATATTTGCCTACATGTGCTAATTCTGCCTATATTTCATTACGTTCATGTAGCAATATTGTGTTAGAACAAGGTTTTAAATTATTTGCCCCTGTCATAAGTATAGACTTTCGAAATAATGTGGTCATGATTCAGGTAAAACTTCTGTAAATATGTTAAAAAGAACAACAGTTAATAGTAGGTATGATATGAAAATTTATTAACTATTGCATTATTTAAATATATTTTTATGTAACAATTTGAAATATGGTAGTGTATATATATATATATATATAT
>NC_068981.1:25543274-25549702 GCF_001194135.2 Octopus bimaculoides
TTTGTGTATAGATTTGCATGTATACACACACACACGCACACACATACACACACACATACATATATATATATACATATTTACATGTGTATGTGGAGATATGTGATGTAAGTGTCTCTGTGTGCGTGTAATTATGTGTGTGCATCTGAGTAAATTATGATAACCACATTGTGGTGTACTTATGCTTTCATAATATTTTCAATATCGTTAGCTTTACACGCCGTTAACAGTACGATAACAGAACGTTATGATGCCTAATAATTTCGCATCTTTTACTTTCTATTTACTTAATTGGCTTTCAATCCACATACACAGGATGTGGCTACATCAATTACTTTTGGTTTATACACATACTTCCCACGGGTACATTCCTGTGCACGTTTGAGGACAGTGATTTTAGAAAATATTGTCACACAATGGTGATCGGGGTCTAAACAGCTTTTATTTTGACATCTGATTTCAGTACGATTTTGAGGGAAAACCGTCTCGTCATAGATATTGACATGTTTCGAAGGGCATTTTGGATCTTCTAAGGTGCTAGAACCATTTTTAGATGGGTTATTTTTTTTCTGTCCGTTCAGTTGTATTTTCTTTTTTTCGTCAGGAATTACCTTAGGCGGGAGATAAAAGGTTTTGCCGACTACTGCATTGGTCAGTGCCTGGTATCGGTTTTTCAAGTTTTTTGGTACTTTACACTCTTTGGGTTGTGCTGCCAAAGATGCTATCCATATATAGTTGAAGAGAAAGATTGTGAGCTGAAGAATCTGTAAAATAGAAAATGTTTTAGTCAAGTGGTGTATTTTACTTTCAATGTGGGATACATCGATATAATAATTACTTTGACATATGTATTTAGTTTATGGGAAGCTATTTCTCAGGCGATCATGACAACATGTTGGATAAGTGATAAATAGCAAAGCCATATATTTTGAAAGCAAAAATATATTTAGAAATTTATGTCTTAAATGATAGCACTTAAAACAGTATTCGAGATACGTGTTTCAAGCAGGAGGAAAAGTTAGTGAGACAAAGGAATATGTAGGATAAAACATTAATATAACGATAATAATAATAATAATATTAATTATTATCATCATCATCACCACTATCATCATCATCATCATCATTATTATATCAATTTTTTGCCACAAGGGCAGCTTGGGGGGAGGTGGAGATGTGTCGATTAGATTGACACCAGTGTTCAACTGGTACTTATTTTATCGACCCCGAAAGGATGAACGACAAAGTCAACCTCGGCGGAATTTGAACTCAGAACATAGCGACAGACAAAATACCATTAAGTATTTCGCCCGGCAAGCTAACGATTCTGCCAGCTCACTGTCTTGATAATAATAATGATGATGATGATGATGATGATGATAAAATAATAATAATAATAATATGGACGATCTGAAGCTGTTTGCTAGAAATGACGAAGAGCTAGTACGGCTGTTAATAACTGTTAAAGAATTCAGTAATGACATCGAGATTGACTTTCGCCTTGAAAAGTGTGTTAAAGCAACTTTTGTAAGAGACAAGCTAAGGTAAACAGCTTCCATTAAATTAGATACCGATGCTACCATCAAGGAGCTTGACCCACAAGAAAATTACAGATACCTGGGGTATTTGTAGGAGATGGTATACAACATGCTACTACGAAGGAAAATAATTAAAAAAAAGACTATTGCAGGAGAATAAGGGTCATGCTAGAAACTGAACTCAACTCGAAAAATCGCATCGAAGTCACTAACACCCTGGCACTTCAAGTAGTCCAATGTAGTTTTAATATCATTAACTGGAATCTAATAGAACTCCAACGCCGGGACAGGTAGGCGAGAAAAAACTACTGTCCTTCACTCGTGTCAGACGCTGGGTGAGTCTCGGCAAGTGACTGTTAGAAACATGCAGATTAAAAGTAAAATAATAATAATAATAATAATAATAATAATAATAATAATAATAATAATAATAATAATAATAATAATAACAATAATAATAATAATAATCGTAAAAGCTGCCAACAAAAATCAACCACTTGTCAACCACATAGATGACCTCAAACTTTATGGTAAAGATGAATCCCAAGTCAGTTCCCTCGTTCATACAGTGTATATTTTCAGTGCTGATATCAGAATGGAGTTCGGACTGAAAAAGTGTGGTAGGTTAGTCTTGAGGAGAGGCAAAATAAAATGCATGGACAGGCTAGCGATACCGTCGGAGGATGTTATGAAGCAGATAGAAGAGACGGGTTATAAGTACTCGGGGATATTGTAAATGGATAAATTGATGGAGAAAGAAATGACAGAAGAATTTAAGGTAGAGTACTTGCGCAGACTGAGACTGATACCTAAGTCGAAATTAAATGGACGGAATAAGATCGAAGCTATCAACACCTGGGCGGTTTCACCACTTAGATATGGAGCAGGGGTAATCGCACGGACAGGAGACGAACTAAACAGCTTAGACAGAAAGACAAGGAAGTTGCTTACTAGATATGGGATACTCCACACAAAAAATGACGCAGAGAGACTGTATGTACCAAGAAAAAGAAGCATATAAAAATGCGACAGTTCCATTTCTATTAGAAGTAAGAAGGTCAGGTTTGTGTAGGATGGAGGATTGCAAAGATAACGAAACTGAAAATAGGTGGATAAAGAAGAGAATGCATGGACAATTTCATAGAGATGTTGAAGATAAGAAATCCAAAGAAAAAATGGCTATGGATGACTAAAAGTGATTAAAACCAGAAACGGAGGCTGTAATCTGTGTTGCCCAAGAAGCAAGCATTAAGAACCAATTACATCAAATACAGACTAGACAACACATCAGAAAGTAATAAGTACAGAATGTTTGAACGAAACGGTGAAACTGTGTGGCATATTACCAGTCAATGTACGCCACTAGCCCATAAAGAATATAAGAGAAGTCAAGACAACATAGCAAGGATTGTCCAATGGACACTTTGCAACAACTATGGACTTGACAGAGCAAAAACGTGGTATCATCGAAGGCATCATCGAAAATGATAATGTAAAGATCCTATGGGATTTTATGATTCAGTGCGACAAAGAAATAGACAATAGAAAACGAGACATAGTGTTAATTGAGAAATAAAGCAAACGATGCGGGATCACAGATATAGCATGCCCAGGTGACAAGGTGTGCGATAAGAAAGAAAGAAAAGTCGATAAATATGACAGGTTGGCTTGGGAAGTTAAGCAGTTATGATCGCTGAAAAAGATGGCCGTAGTACCATTAATTGTCGGAGTCCTGGGAACAGTGAGTAAAAATCTTGAAAAGTACATGGAACATATAGGGGCTGCATTAAGGGTGGAGCACTTGCAGAAAACAACACTGCTTGGAACTCCTCGAACACTTCGGATGGTGCTCGAAAAATAAGGTGTGTTACCTTAGTTCACTAGTAGTGAACAGGTAGTACCGTAGTACATCTCCAGCGTTAGAAGCTGTACAAAGACAATGAATAATAATAATAATAATAATAATAATAATAATAATAATAATAATAATAATAATAATAATAGTAATAATGCGGCCATGCTGGAGCATCGCATTTAGTTGAGCAAATCGACCCCAGGACTTATTCTTTGTAAGCCTAGTACTTATTCTATCGGTCTGTTTTGCCGAACTGCTAAGTTACGGGGACGTAAACACACAACCATCGGTTGGCAAGCGATGTTGGGGGGGACAAACACAGACACACAAATATATACACACATGTATATACGGGCTTGTTTTAGTTTCCGTCAACGAAATCCACTCACAAGGCTTTGGTAGGCCCGAGGCTATAGTAGAAGACACTTGCCCAAGGTGCCACGCATTGGAAATGAACCCGGAACCATGTGGTTGATAAGCAAGCTACTTAGCGCACAGCCACTCATGTATATATATGTATGTATGTATGTATGTATGTATGTATGTAAACGTCTAAAAACTCTGTGATGCAGCTAGTGTACTTCGTTCAGCCAGACTATTATATGTGCGGTCTCAACTATATGTCATTTTCTTTGATATCAAAGTAAATCATAGTCATATGTTATACACCTGCAGCACATTGATAACACGATAATTAAAATATTTTCGATCAAGCGTGACCAGCTCTTGATATTTTCCGTCCACTGCGTACTTTGCCTGCCTCTTGATCTACTGCTCTTTAGTCTTCCTTCCATGATAGTGTTTTCAAAACCTCTACTTCTTCGCATATGGCTACTATACTATATAACTTTTGCTTTATCACAATGTTAATGTCTTGTCGACTTTCACCTAGTTTTTGTAACACTCATTCATTCTCCTGATGATCCTTGTAAAAGGCTCGTAACATTCTCCTATACACCCCTTGCAAACGTATTGTTTTATGTTCTCTTCAAATGTATTGAATGTCCGTGCTTCGCAACCATGAATGCTTATTGGCCAAATAAGCCCTCACTCTAGCCTTAAAAAAAAAAGATATATAGTTGGCACACCGTCACTACTCCAGATGTTATTAAGCTTTTTTCATAAATGTTCTTGCGTTGGATAGCCGTCTCTTAATGTTTTTCTTAAAGAAATTTGGGCTTCAAGATACTTGTACAATTCAACCTGTTCGAGACTTCCACTACCCATTTTAATGTTAACATTTAATTTCTCTTTTCCAACTACCATGACTTTTGTTTCCTTATGGCTGAGATTAAGAGCTTACTTATTTGAAACCTTCTTCTACCCGATTTATGATTTCTTCGGCTTCAGTATTGGCAAGCATAAGCAGTATCGTTTGCATTGCTTAGATTAGGAATATGCAAACCATGTATTTTGATGCCACTGTCTTCCTGTGTTGCTTCTCGCATTAACCACTCAGAGTGACGTTGAACAAGAATGGAGAGAGAACTCCTTTCCCGTTTTTGAACTCTTCTGCGTTCTCGTTTACACGGATACAGGATTCTTGCTAAAAGTAGAGCTGCCTGATGAGCTTAATGAAGTGTTTCAGAATGCCGAGAATGGTTTCAAACATTCTAGGATGATGATGAAAAGTGCTTTACTTGCATGTGGTATCAGAGAAAGTGTCCGGTAGTTTTCGCACATAAGCTGCTCCCCACTTCGTTTATGAGTACATTATCTGCTGTGTACCAGTCCGACGGCCATTCTTCCACTCTGCAGATCTTACAGCATAGTTTGTGGAGTATCATTATGGAACTTTCTCCTCTACCCTTGATCAGTTAAATCGGTATTGCATCTAGATCTGACGTTTTTCTGTGTTTTATTAGTCGTTTCTTGAAGTCTTTCTACCTTGTTTCTTAATGTTCCAAGTTCTTTCTCATGCCCTTAATCTGTGTCAACCATGGCGACCTTCGGATCACTTTCGGAGAATTTCTTGATGCATTATGACCATTTTAGCTTTACCTGTTGTGCTTATCATTTGACATTGCCAGTCTTTGCAGTATATTCTTCATTGATTTTTCCAACCTGTTGAAAACAACCTTTCCACTTATTGCGTTTTGCTAGTTCTATATTCTCGCTCAAATTGGTTATGAATTTGTTTTTATCTTTCAGACATTATCGTTTAACTTCTTTGTAGATCTTTTTGTAAATATCAGCTTTGGTATCTCAGCATTATTTTGGAAGCTTTCACACCAATGACAATTTTAGTAACATTAGTTAACACAAATAAACATACATTATATCGAAGTAAAACACAAATTTCTACTCAATTGCAATTTCAGACGAATTTGAAATTCCCTTAAAGATACAAACATCAAAGCCAAACGGTTAACAGCAATGTTGTTCTTTAAATCCACAGCGTATGAAAGTATCTTGCATGTTGTCCAGCTATCTCGGGCGTTAGCACTGAGAGTAATATTCAGAAATATTGTGGCATTTACTTAAGGACTTCGAGACCTGTCACCACAAATCTCAAAGCAGTTTTGTTTCCTCAGAGAGAGAGAATGTGTGTGTGTGCGAGCGCGCAAATGTAAATGCGTGTGCGTGAGTGTCCATACACAAGCAATCATTTACAGACAAACACAAACATATGCGTACATACATAAATAATACCTAGCTACCTCCAACACAGCACACACACACTCGGCACACGCACTCACACCGCGCACACATACACACACACACACACACACACGCATCTTTTATCTTTTACTTGTTTAAGTCATTGGTCGCGGCCATGCAGGGGCACATTTTTTAAAAGTTTAGTCGAACAAATCGTTCACTGCACATGTTTTTTGAAGTCTGGTATTTATTCGATTGGTATCTTTTGCCAAGGTGTTAAACTACGACGACGTAAACAAACCAACAACAGTAGCCGATCGGCGGTGGGGATCTAATATAAAGACAAAAATAACAACAAACATGCATGCACGCATGCATACATACATATACATACATACATACACACACACAAATATATATATATATATATATATATA
>NC_068981.1:25549986-25552852 GCF_001194135.2 Octopus bimaculoides
ATATATATATATATATAAAGTACATTTTAAAGTATACTTCACAATATATGGTCTGTATTAAGAAGTGCTCATTGCGAGTTAAATCGAAGGATGAGGGAAATTTTAGAAGGACCAAATCCATGCAAACAAATAGAAATTCATACCATAATTTTAAACACACACCTAAATAAATATACATATATATTTATAAATTCCTGAACAAAATTACATGTAGAAGTCATATGTGAAGCTATGCATTCATGTACGTTGGCTTCAGGTACCGAATTGAGGAGTGATAAATAAAGAGATAAAAATTCGAAGTAAGGGCTTCCAAAAGGAACTGTTCGAATCGATTAAAAATTCGGATGAGAGTTTTAAAATATTTAAAGTCAAGAGTAAATATGTAGATAAAGAGGTCGATAAAATAAATATATACAGATTCGGGTAAAGGATATCATTTACAGCCGTTTCAGGGCACTATTAGTGTATAAATGGCGTATTAAGTATTCCAAATACAGAAACATAATGCACCCCCGCATCAGTATGGTTTCCTTCGTGATGAAATCCTACATGGTAATAATTTGATAGATTAAAGACGAACATTTTTTTAAAATAAATTTTCAAAGCTCATATGCAAATGCTAGTATACTGGTAAGAATGGGACGATCCAAAGTTCATAGTAAAATTTTCAAATCTTAATGAGATAAATTTTAATAGAATTAGTTCACGTTTGTGTGTGTGTTTGTCTGCATGTGTGCCTCTGTGTATGCGTATATGTGTGTGTGTGTGTGTGTGTGTGTGTATGTGTAAGAATGGTTAAATGGTTACTGACCTAAACTAAATCTTCCTTTTGGAGGCCCTTACCTCGAATTTTTTAACTCTTTATTTGTCACTACTCAGTTCGATACCTGAAACCAACGTACATAATGCATAGTTTTCCCATATGACTTTTTCATGTAATTGTGTTCAGGAATTTATAAATTTATATGTATATTTATTTAGGTGAGTGTTTAAAATTATGCTGCGAATTTCTATTTGATTGCCTGGATTTGTTCCTTCTAAAATTTCCCTTATTCTTATATATATATATATATATATATATATATACATCGCAGGCAAATGGCTGAAAGAAGTAAAATAATACACACGCGTACCCCCTCCCCCGACATATCTAGAGAAAGAGAGATACAGCAATCCACTCACAAATTTTAGTCGGCTTCTGGTCAGTTTTTGTAGGGGATATTTGCCCTAAGTGCCACACCCAGGAAAGCAAACTTCATACTACGTTGCCATGTCTGCGTGGAACCTTCGACAAGTGTCTTCTGTTATAACTCGGGTCGATCAAAGCCAAATGAGTGGCGTTGGCAGACGGAAACCGTGTGTGTATGTGTGTGTTAGTGTGCATGTGTGCCTGTGTGTGTGTGTGTGTGTGTGTGTGTGTGTGTACCTGTGTATGTAATGATGGTTAAATGGTTACTGACCTAAATATATTAGGTAATATTAAGTTTACTTACTTTAGCGAATTTCATTGTTATGCCTTGTTAACTTGTAACTGGAAAAATGAAGCCGATGGCACTCTGATGTTCTTTAAATAAAGTTTAAGAGTGTTCTGTTTCGATGTGACATACGTTCTTAATAACTTCAGCGATCCTTACTTTATTTATGTAGAATGAGACGTAGTTAACGTACTCAGCATATGACATAAATCTTAGTATATTTTATGAAACTATAAGCCAGAAGTATTAGCTAAAATTGGCATAATATATAATTTGCATCTAGTGCAGGGAGAGTTAAAATAAACACGTCATACATTTTTCTCTCTTTTATCTACATTTCATTTACTTCTTCCTGTAAAAAGATCATGTGATGTAAGGCAGTGTCAATCTGGCTGTCATAAATATACATTTTACTTAAATAGCAGACCATTATCTTCAGTAAATTTGACGTCAGATTTTAATACAATTTTGATATTAATTTGATCAAATCTTTATACTTTAGACGACTTCTTAAATTTTAACAATTCGTTTGCTTTTTAATACATGACGTATTACCTAATCAACTAATATTTTCATCTAATGACACAAGCGTCTTCATCTGGGAATTGTTAAAATTGTTTTGAAGTGATATATGGTTCACAAGTTCGCTTCATAAGTTTTACCTTAATATTACTATGCGCACTCTTCTACTATATCTCTCCCTCTCTTGTTCTTCATCCTTTCTGTTTTTCTCTCCCATCGTTTCCTTATCTTTCTTCTCTCCCTTTCACCGTTCCCTCTCACTCTCTCTCTCAATCTTCCTCCTTCACCCTCTCGTCGCTGACACGTGACGAAAGGGGTTCTTTCTTTCTGCCCACTAGTCTTCCTAAAGAGCAGTCGTGAATTTTTCTGTCTCTTCTACGTAGCGTTCATAATTATTTTTCCATCGTCTTGGCCCAACGGCCCTCACCGTTTGTTTTTACTGTCGTGTTTTTACTTGTTTTTGCTGTTTTTATTGTTTTTACCGTCTTGTTCTCACTGTCCTGTTCTTGTTAACACTTTCAGCCTCCGCCAAAAATTCCAAATTTTATTGCTTTGCAGGAAGGATTGTTCCAACGAAGTCGCGTATTGTCCTTGCCTTCGAAAAGCGGAGTAGGTGGACAGGGACAACTGACGAAGGGATGTACTCTTTATGTTGCATGTCTCGTTTCTCTGTTTGTTTTTTTCGTTGTTCGAAAAAAGTTCGTTTTCTGTCTTCGTTTTTTGTTTTCATCTTTCGTTTCTCATTGTGTTTAACCTTTTTTAATATCCTGTACCCATATATGCATGTATGCATACATATAGATGTAGGTATGTACATATATGTATGGATATATGCATATATATATATATTTATATTGTATATATATATA
>NC_068981.1:25553109-25554397 GCF_001194135.2 Octopus bimaculoides
TATATATACATATATATACATATATATATGCACAGTCGTCAGGCCAATATTTTTACTAAATATTGGGGGCTTGTTGCATCATAACAAAAGCAATTTTTTTATTCCTGAGAGACCTTGCTGCATGCAAATGCATAGCACTCATGAAAACTCATCTCAGCCCTGATATAGAAGATGCAGAAGTACACGTACCAAAATATACCATACTGCGAACAGACGGAAGAGAAAGTAGCGATGGTGGAGTTGCTGTATACATCCGTGATGACCTCACGCCCCAGGTCTTACTGTCATACTTAAACTCAGTATGTGACACTCTAATTGTATACATAAGACAACACAATATAGTCATACGCAATACATATCGCCCACTGGATGCTCGAAACCACATAGGCAAGTTTGAAGATTGCATCACAAGAATTAAAGAAATCCTTATGAAACTGGAACAGAATGTGAACGTATTTCTTATGGGTGATTTCAACTTCCCCAATGTCAAATGGCCTGAAGGTCTCATGCTCTCAGGAATGACTCATTACAAACAAGCACAGGTGAAGTCCCGGCTCAAGCCCACCAATGTCCTATTCATGGAGCACGTTGTACTCAGACAAACCAGGGCGAATAACATTTTGGATCTCTGCTTCACAAACAATATAGACAGCGTTCATGATGTGAAATTCACGCCTACATTAGTGTCGGATCACAAAATAATAGAGCAATAAAACTCATGATATAAACTATTGAATATTCTGAAAAAATAATGTGTATCTTGTTTCTTTTATTCATTAGAAAGCAATATCCCATGTACTATAAGAAATAATTTGAAACTATTCTAATACAATTATATAATCTTTAGTGTAGTTTTCATTGTGAATATAGAAATAAAAATGATGACAACGAATACTTATTTAAATACTTCATTATTATGAAATAAGGTCAAAACATGTAGAACATGTTCGGTGTGATGAACATGTCTGCTTACTCTATCGAAAGTTCTCTATCAGATCATGTTTGTACTATGTATAACATCTTATGTATGTATGTATGTATGTATGTTTGTATGTGCATGTATTTGTATATGTATATGTATATATATATATATATATATATATATATGGGAGAATTTACGAAAAAAAACATCAGACGAAGACAGGTTGTGTAAACAACAAATGGATGTATTAGTTTAACGCTCGGGTATAGAGAAAGTCTTTGACGTTTCGAGACTACGCTCTTCAACAGAAAGCTACACACACACACACACACACACACACACATATATATATATATATACATACAT
>NC_068981.1:25554590-25559521 GCF_001194135.2 Octopus bimaculoides
TATATATATATATATATATATATATCAGGCTGTATAGAAAGTTCTGTCTGGTTCTGAGTAAGACATTGTTGAAACTTGGATTTTGTAAAACCTATAAATATTGATAACGGTCACCAATGTATAATCATTTCATGAAAAATTCCCGAAGTGCGTAGCCATGTTTTAGCATATTACTTTTTTGTTTGAAGGCATCGACAATGGATCATGCAAAGACTATTTTCGTCACATTATGCTTTGCAAATTTTTTTCTGAGGTTCTAATGCAGCTAAAGCAACCTAAATCTTCAAAATTCTTCTTGTAAAGATGCAGTGAATGAAATAACTTGCATAATGTGGTTTGAAACATTCTTATATAGTAAATTTTGATTCCTTGGTGAGCCTAGGATTGAACGTTCTCGCAGATTGGATGATTAAGTGATAGAAGCAACACATATGTGTGTGTTTGTGCGTGTCTGTATGTGTGTGTGTGTGTGTGTGTGTGTGTGTGTGCGCGCGCGCGTTTATAGCTGAATCTGTCTCTTACCACTATTTGACAATTGGTATTGATTTGTTTACATCGCCGTATCCTAACAGTTCGGTAAAAGTGATCGATAGAATGAGTTATGGGACTTAAAAGAAATAAGGACCAGGGCCGATTTGTTCTACTAAACCCTTCAAGGTGGTACCCCAGCATGGCCCTGGTTCATTCACTGGAACAAGTATGAGGTAAAGATATATTTTACAAAATATTTCTGTCTTAATGACTTAAAACAGACAGTAGTCGATATTAGTGTTTCAGTCAAGAAAGATAGACAGTGGGAGAAACAAAACGGAAGAATAATACAGAACAAGAGTGATAGTATGAGTTCGTTAGTCGACAAATGTAATTTTAGAACATGTACATCCGTAATTATAAGCAAGTGATAGGTGATGTGTGACATGGTTTGCACAAAATCGAAAATCTTACGTACGTGTTTTTTTTTCTTTCTTTAATAAGCCTAATGCTCGAAGTTTTTGGGAAGCGGTTTAATTGATTACATCAAATCCAGTGCTGAACTAGTATTATTTTATGAATCTCAATAAAATGAAAGGCAAAGTCAACCTCGGCGGAATTTTGAATCAGGTAATATTGCCGAAGATAGTAAATGTTGTGTAACATTTCCTGCGCCGCATGAACAATTCCAGCAGCTGGTTCACTTAGAATTCTGCCTGAAATATGAAATAATCTATTCTGATAACATGTGTTATTAGTTAATTTGTAGTTTGATATTGAGGTGTAATGTGGGGGTTATTATGTCGCGGTACAGAACTATAAAATTCAACAAAATAACTCCAATTGTAGATATTTGAAACAGCCATAGCCGGAAAATGTATTATAATATATTTTCCGAATCATGGCATTCTTGATGTTTGAAGGAGTTGGGCCACTAAATCCCGTTGCTTCTCGCCAAAGTGTCAGTCAACACACTTCAAGGGGCATGGTTGTTTCAAAGTCAAAGCCACGTGATCGTTCTTCGGGTGCTTCCGTTGATTAAGGAAATAAAAAGTTGTATTTAACCATTTCTGCTAAATACAAAATAGGTAATTACTAATTTACTTGATTCAACCATGGTGAAGCACCGTCTTCAACGGTTAGGCGGACAAATCGACCTCAGTTTAAAACTCAGTGAACTACTAAAGAATGGGACTTAAATAAACCAACACCAACTGTGAAACAGTGGGATATAAATAAAAAAATACCTACATACAGACAAACAAATTTACATATACGCACAAACACAGGCACAAACATAAATACATACATATATGCATACTAATTCTCCTCATGAGATTCTTATGTGAATAGAGGTACAAATGTGGGTGTATGCATCGACAGTTCGACCAACACACTAAACTCAACCACATGTTCACAAATATCGAGATCTCTCTTAACTCAAATGGTCTTGTCACTTTGTTAACGACCGGCTTTAACTCTCTTAAGAAAAATTCAAATAAAACTCATGTATGTATGTATGTAAAGCCAGACAGACAGAGAGACCCAGAGAGATAGACAGATAGATATGACTGGATTCTCACAGTTTGTCTCAATTTCTCTCAAATGGCAATAGTCGGCCGGTGTTTATATTAGACGACGCCGTGCAATGGAACTGAACAAGAAACAATTTGGTCACAACATGGTGACGAAGCGGACTATTTAACCGTACAACCACTCCTGCACCTGCTGCCTATATTTCCAATCATAATTTTCTCTTTAGGAACACATCACGTTCACCATATTTCTTTTTTAATTATAAAACGAAAGAGAGTATCGTATGCCAAATTTATGCCAAATTTATGTTCACGTTAGATTTTCAATAAATTTTAAATTTCTTATATACTTTACACAAATTGTGTCGATATCAACGAGGCTGAATTCAAATTTGGATTATTTTGCATTTAGCAGAATGGATGTTATATACAACATGACTTTTTGATTCAGTTGAGTAATAATATTCGAGTGGCCACAATATTTTCCAGAGCTACGATTTTAAACGTCTTCATTAAATAACGGAAACGAAGTGCTCAATATAGCTTTCAACATGTTGTTACAAGAACGGTAGCAACACTTTAATAGCCAATATTAACTACGGAACGAATGGTGACACATTATCGAATTCTTTAATATAATGATATAAAAATAAAAATGTCATTTAACCCTTCGAATAAATAAGAATATTTGCAAATTGGATTTAACCAAGTCCCGTTTGTGTTTATCTATTCTTCGGCAAGCCAATGAAAATCTATGGAAGGCAGTCGAAGAAATAATCTGTTGGACGTACACAGAAAATACCGAACGACATGGAAAGAAGACTATAAATATATTATTGATATTTTTCGTGAGAAGAATGACAAATGAATAATTATTCGAAATTAGTGTAACACACACACACACACACACACACATACAAATACGAGTAACTGTCCCCCCTTCGGTTATAAATGACCATGGGATTGCACATAGAAAGTTCTCTTCCGAGGCATAAGTGCGGGCAAGGTTGTTTATGGAAGACCAGCATTCGTCCAAGCATACCGGACTCCCACACCACTGATGTTATCCAAGGAAAAGGCAAAGGCTGATATAGCTTGGCACCAGTGATATCGCAACTCATTTCTACAGCTGAGTGGGCTGGAACAGCGCGAAATAAAGAGTCTTGCTCAATAACACAACACACAGCTCCGTCCGGGAATCGAACGCACTGCATCATGATTGTGAGCCCAGTGGTGTAACGACTGAGCCATATGTATATATGTACACACACACACACACACACACACACACACACACACACACACACACACACACACACACACACACATATATATATATATATATATATATATACATTCGGGCGCACACACACATATGTAATATATATGTATATTTAGGATCAGCCAAGGCTCTGTAGCAAGAAATTGCTTCCCAGTCACACGGCTTCCGGTTCAGCCCCACTGCGTGGTACCTTAAGCACGTTTCTTCTACTATAGCCTTAGGCCCACCAAAGTCTTGTGAGTGGATTTGGTAGACCGAAATTGAAAGAAGCCCATCGTATGTGTGTGTGTGTGTGTGTGTGTATCTGTTCTTAGGTGTTGTAAGCTAGCGGTTCGGCGAAAGAGACCAAAAGAATAATACCGGGCTTAAAAAAGAAAAAATAATATGTAGTATGGTCGATTCATTCTTGTAGAAATTCTTCAAGGTTGTGCCCCAGCATGACCGCTGTTTAATGGCTGCAATAAGTAAAAGATAAATGATATATCAGTTAAGATTATAACATAACTACAAACAAATATATCACAAAGTATGTTAGGTTACATCAATGACCTTCATTGTATTTCTTTTAAAACTCGGTTATAGAAAACAGTACAATTTTCGAATGAAATTTTTCTTACAGGACCTACGAGTATATCTTTCTCGACATGATTTGCTAAGTTAATGAAATCACCTGTCTTACGTTTACTTATATAGACCCTTTCAACGTTTGAGTTCATAAAAACAAACATAAGGAACTAAAAAAATTACGGAAATGTATGCTTCCGTTGCGTTGTAAATCCGGCGTTAATTACCATTTAATGCAAAAGTTAAGAATCCTTATCTACATGCTGTTATATAGAACAGGTTGTTCAAATGAATAGGACGTGTCTTCCGCAGTTTTATTTATCATTACTTTACCTTATATAACGAATAATGAGTGCGTGGGTGACAAGGTAGTGATCATTGATATAAAGATACAGGAAATTTATTCCTCTCCGAAATTATATAGGCGCAGGCGTGACTGTGTGGTAAGAAGCTTGCTTCTCAACCACATGGTTTCGGGTTCAGCTGCGCGGCACCTTGGGCAACTGTCTTCTATTATAGCCTCGGGCCGACCAAATTCTTGTGAGTGGATTTGGTACGCAGAAACGGAAAGAAGTCGGTAGTATATATATATATATATATATATATATATATATTTGTGTGTCTGTGTTTCTCCCCACGCTATCGCTTGGAAATCGATGTTAACGTTCTTACGTCCCAGTAATCTAGCTGTTCGGCAAAATATACCGATAGAATAAGTATTAGGCTTACTAAGAATAAGTTTTGGGGCCGATTTGTTCGACTAAAGGCGGTGCTCTCGTATGGTCACAATTAAATGACTGAAACAAGTAAAATTATGTGTGTGTGTGTGTGTGCGCGCGTGTATACTACGCTTGGTAGCTTGCTTGAATGATTACTTATGTAAATTCGAGTGTTGAAACAAATCATGTTGCGCCTGGGGAGAGTCATATTGCCTTAATATAGCGCAAAAGTAGCGACGAAAAAGCTCTCGGAAATAAATAAATAAATCAATGAGTGGAAATGGAACCGGTGTGGATGTGTTATATTGAGGCACTATGACTCTCCTCAGACACAAATATATATATATATATATATATATA
>NC_068981.1:25560099-25562082 GCF_001194135.2 Octopus bimaculoides
GCTCCAGCATGGCCACAGTCAAATGACTGAAACAAGTAAAAGAGTAAAAGAGTATATTTATTTATTTAAAATTCACTGTATGTTTGTGCGTGTGTGTGCGTGTTTGTGTGTTTGTGCATGTTTGTGTTTGTGTGTGTGTGTGTGTGTGTGTGTGTGTGTGTGTGTGTGTGTACGCGTGTGTGTTTCCTTTATGCACGGCCAAACCGCTGGATCAATCTGTTCCAAATTTGACTGTCTGGAAATTATGTCGGATTTGGTTTTTTTCGCTTTAAAGGTAAACGATTCTGATGGAAGCCGACACGATATTAAATAATTCTCCGTCATACGTCTACGACCCCACCTCTTTTTTTTTAAGTAAAGATAAACGCTTTTTAATTGTGATAATGAAACAAGAGGTTTAATCCTTACCATCAAAATTCATTTCTCTTGGGAAATATAAGAATGACGATGTTTTCATTCCACGGATCCCATTAATCCTATCTGACCTCACTTATGAATTTAAACGGCTCCTGGAACTAAGTATTACTATGTCCATAAACAAATCTCAAGCACAATCTCTGAACGTTGTTGGAGTTAACCTTGCTTCTCTTTGCTTCTCTCATGGGCAATTATATGTAGGATTTTCGCAAGTTAGAAGTCCCCAAACTATGTTTCTTTCTACACCAATTAAAGGACACACTGCAAAAAATTGTAAATTTAGACGTTCTACAAAATTAAACTGTGATAGATTTCATGATTTGTTTCAATAACTTTGTTTATATTCACGTCATCTCATAGAAGTTTTCTAAAAATATCGCTTTTATTAGAATAAATATATATTTATTTCCTTTAACATGCTTTAAACTTCCGAACAACGCCAGGCACTTAGGCTAGTATATATGTGTGTGTGCGCGCACGACGGGTTTCTTCCAGTTTCTGGCGAGCATATTCACTCACACGGCTTTGGTCGACCCGAGTCTATAGTAGAAGACATTCGCCCAAGATTACACGCAGTGGGATTCAACCTCTAACCATGTGATTGGGAAACAATTTTCATTCTGTAGACACGCGTCTGGGCCTAAGTTCTCATAATCATACTAGTATATTTTTTATTTCTGTTCAGTTATAGCAAATACTCTCATGTGTTTCGGTACGTTGGTTGTGACTGATACGGGACATTTTGAATTAATATTGTGTGAGGGTGAGTTTCGGAACTTATTCAGTGAAATTTATGTTTTTGGAATTATTCTCCAAATCTCCATATTGCTCAGTTTTTGTAATTTCGAATGAAACATTTTATGTCATATTTATGCGTAGAATGTATGTATAGGTATGCATTTATCATGCATACGCATAAATGCATATACATATACAGGCACACATGTACACGTAAGGTGTCACACACACGTATACAGTATATGCATCATACATGCATACCTACATATATATACATATATAATTATGTATGTGTGTGTATAAATATACGTATATATATATACATATATATGTATGTATATATATTTATAAACATACATGTATGTTTGTGTGTGTACAGTATATACATATATATGTATATATATCCACCTCTGCAATTTCAGCCTTTGCTGCAGCAACTATATCCGTAAAATTCTCACAAGGATTACTTTACACGGATACTTACTACTGGAATGAAACTACACTCCAAGTACTGTTTTCTCTTTCTTTCTCTTTTCAGCACATCACACTCACTCTCACTTCATACTATAACTCTCCGCCTATGGATATAATGATCGATTCCTTTACTATTTCTGTCTCCGATGAAGGGAAGTACTGGATCTTCCCAGAAACAACTGTAAGACTCTACCCATAAAATGTTTCCAACTTTACCATTGCTCTCTTTATCTTTTTATATATTTATACATACACACGCTAATACACGACTTATAATCCCCAATCCTGTTCATACAACGACTGGGGCAAAACTAGTCGGTATACAGCACTTACTCGGTATTACCTCTATCTTTT
>NC_068981.1:25563148-25570186 GCF_001194135.2 Octopus bimaculoides
ATATATATATATATATATATATATATATATATATATATATATATATATATATATATATATATATATATATATATATATATATATACATACACATATATATATATAATATTGATATAATATATATATATGTGTGTTTCTGTGTGTGTACCTGTGTGTTTGTGTGTCTGTGTGTGCATGTTTGTGTACATATGTGCATAAATGCATACATGCATGCATATATACATACAAACATAAATAGATAAAAGAATACTGCTGGAATGTACCAGTGAAGACATCAACAAAATGTAAGCACAACAGACCTGATATAATGATTGTGATAGAGAAGAGAAACTCTGCAAAGTTGTGGAAATTAGCTGCCCAGTGTACGTTAACATAAAGCTGAAGATCAGTGAAAAAGAAAACACCTATGCTGAACTATTGAGATCTCTACAGTTACTCTATTCAGATTACAAGTTCAGGTTTATACCTGTAATTATTGGGGCCCTGGGATATGTAACACACTGACTAAATACCAATCTTGAGAAATTAGGCTTCTTAAAACCAGAAAGGAGAATTTTAATTCGAAGACTACAGATCCAATCCATCACTGGAACTGAAAAAATCTGTAAAACCTTCCAGAAGTTTATCATTTAAACGTATATGAGCATGTCTAAATATGGCACTATACACATTAGAATACATACATAAAACATACAAATCTGCACATACATACATACATACATACATAATACATACATACATACATACATACATACATACATACATACACACACATATATATTATTTGTAGGATTGCAGTTTGCAGATAGGGATTGTTTCTTAAATCCAGTTCGATGTCCTCAATAATGTTATTGTGAGAATGAATCTTGTCCTCCAACATTATTCGTGTATACGTCATTTGATGATGTACATGTGGTGAATAAAAATCAAGGAATGATGGAATTTTTAATTCATTTCATTTGATAATATATACCAATTTATTTCTCCTGAAATAATTGAAAAAGCTATAGTGAAACGAATAAATTATCAGGAAATTTTTATACTTCTATTTTGTTTTACCAAAGTAAAAGCATCATCGTCGGTTCGCTGATGAGCGATGAATTGAACTACATGTTTTTTTTTATATGAGGATATAAATGGCTGAGCATACCTCAGACACGCTTGCTTTTAATGAAATTTTCTGTCGGATTCAGCATGTCACTGTATGTTATAATACTGCACATATCCAGCCTGCCGGTTTGTACCGTCAAGCTGATTCCACCTGTAATGTCTACAATGGCCAAAGTCATCAAAAAATTAGCACAAGAAGGAAAATCACACCCAAGAGAACAAAAATTATCAAATACCACATAACTCTGGACACAATTTAACTATCCAGATATATCAATAGCTAAAAACAAATATAAAATTTTCTTTATATCATTTATCACTGGTTATTTTGAAAAAGTTTGTGAATTTGAAGATTTTTATACTCTTTATGCAACGCTTCTCATGAACGCGCACCATTCAAATATAATATTTGAAATGTGAAACAAAAAATTGCTTTGTCTAATCATACACAAACACAATAGAATTAAAATAAAATTTAAAAGTGTAATGTTTTTTTAACTTCCGGTACCTGTGGATCAATCATGACCATAGACACCGATCCCGTGCTATTTGGGTTACCAGGTTAGCATTATAATGTCCTGTTCCTCTTAACACACTTTGCAAGAAATATGTCGGTCACAAGAAGTTCTTATTTACGATATGTGACAGATTATCGCCGGATTTGCAACTTCGACGGATAGATGCATTTCCGAAAATCTATTATTATTTTTGAAAAACAATAACATGCTTTAGACGATGTAATTTCGTTTTGTATTCATATTCTATATATAAGCAAACACGGGACAGGTTAATATCATTAAGAACGCCTATCACATCGAGAAGAGAATAATTCGGCCTAAGTTGAAAATAATAATAATATACAGCTACCGACTCTAAATTAAGTGCCAAGAAATCCAGCATCACAATGAAGACATCTAGAGTAAGTAAAAATACTTTAACGATAATGTCTCCTATATTTATCTTTGTAATAATATTTTCATCTTATATATCAGTATATATATATATGAATATATCGTATGCATGTATATGTATATATAGGTATGTGTATATATGTATATATGTGTATATATATATATGTATATATATATGTATGTATAAATATATATATATATATATATATATATATATATATATATATATATATATTCTGTTGTAAATTTACATACTTGTTGGTTTGTATTCGATTCTAATGGGAGTTTTGCATTCAAAATGCATTTTATCACACTTCTGATTTATCTAGAACCGAAGTTGAGTATAAATGTGTTATAATCTTCCAAAGATATTGTATAGTAATATTTCTAACGCTTTAAATCTTTACACGGAAATGCAAAAAAAAACAAAAAAAACATCGCTGATGTTTCAGACCGTATTCGCATTGATTAACCGAAATACATTAAGTTGGTTTGAACTCCGTATTCTAACGAAATACACATACACTCACACGCACAAATATGAAAGTATATTGATATAGCAATGTGTGGTGTAAATACATATAAGATAACAGAAATAACTTAAATATGAATAGGCTAAACATTGGAGCAGTAAAATTCTGTTCATTCATACGTGTATGCGTATGTACATACATACATACATACATACATACATACATACATACATACATACATACATACACACATACATACATACATACACACATACATACATACATACATACACACATACATACATACATACATACATACATACATGCATACATACATACACACATGCATACATACATACACACATACATACATACATACATACATACATACATACATAAATACATGCATACATACATACATACATACATGCATACATGCATACATACATACATATGTGTAGGTGTATGTGTGCGTGTGTGTGTGTGTGTGTATGACAAAGGTATACAATTGGCCAACGCGCACACACCACTCACACTATCGGACGCATATATTTAATTTGAAATATTTATACAAAAGTCAGTTTCTTGTAAATACACAATAGAAATGTGAGTCTATAACTGACTGTGACTACCATTTAGTTCCATAGCTTATTCATCAATGCTTTACAAACACCCTAAATATGAATGTGAATTTTGTGACTATAGAGAGGCTGTCCTCAGTTTCCTTCCGAAGACGTTCAGGAAAAATTCTTGTTAATGCATGCTGTGTCTATTAAAGTATATTTCTTCGACTGCATTGCAAAGGTTTCTTTGTGTCTTACAACGTATATAAAGTGAACGGCTTTTCGGAAATTGCAAACTTAATAAATGAAACTATGAAATCTTTCTGAAAAATATAATGAATATGCTACTTATCAACAAGAAATGGAAAGGTATTACAGCCTTGAAGTAAAGTAAAATATAAAGTTAACAATATTTCATACACATGTGATCTTGCAAAATTTTATGAAGGATTTGCGAAGCTGATACCATAGAACACCCATGCAGTTTCACGACTGTGAGAGACGCCAAACATTTGAAGAATTACTTGGTTAGCAGGCGAGCGCCCCAAAACACTACAAATGATTTTATATACGGCTGCAATAATTTATCAGGTAACTAACAAATAATGGAATCTTAAGTAAGATTCTAAAACTATGTAGTCCCCTACCTTTAACAAAATGAAACCTCCTCATATCGAGTGGCTCTTTTTGACACGCTCCACTTGTTAGTTTCTAAACTCGCACATATGTATTTATTCTCGCCCTTCGTGTCCAACTTTTACTCTTTCTCTCTATACATATATTAACATAAGTATATACGTATACTTCCTTTCCCTTTCTTTTTTATATTGACTGATACTCTTTATACCGACCGCTGATAAAATAAAACTTATACTACACACGAACTGTTTTACGTTTTAGCTTTATTATATTTTGTTGATATTGTATTTCCGCGTATCCCTTTCGTATTTGTCACTCACTCAACTTTCAGTAATAGTATTTTGTAAAGTGTTTTGTCATACGTTGATATATGCGTCGAAAGTAAATGAATTTTTTGATTAAGCTGATAAATGTCTGAAATCGAAAATAACCTTGACAAAGATATTTTTTCCTCGGACAGGTTCTCTCAAGTATTGTCATATTTCTATTCAACATCGTCTTTCTTGTATCATCGGCGTCAATTCCAACCGAGTGTAAAATACCAGCCAATCTGAAAGTTGAATACGAGAGTTTGACCAGTGCAGCCAGTGGCAATAACTTTTTTCTACCAGCTGAAATTGCTCCTGTCGGAAGTAAGCAGAACACCCTGACAGACGGAGATAAAACTTGCCCAACGGCTTCTGTAGCCAGCAGTATCATCCGTGAACGTTCAACCTGCCCTTGGTACCTGAACATCACCCATGATTCAACAGTTTTCCCTCCATCCCGCACCGAAGTTGTGTGTCGCTGTAAAGACTGTTTCGATTCTGACAGCAACCACGAATGTGTGATGGTATATACTCCAATGACTGTCCTTAAACGTAGCGATGAATGTGTTGATGGACTGTACGTGTATAAACCAAAAGTAATTCAAATAGCCACAGCTTGTGCGTGTGCACGAAAAGTCGAAGTACAAAGTGATGGAAGCGACGATGAATACGCGTCGTAAAAACGGATAGAATAACGATGTATGAATATGTAACGCAGACGTTATTGAATATTTTATGAAAGATTAAGTCGACTACCACGTGGTTATCATAATTTGCAACATATGTTGTTTAACACACACGTACAGTTTTGTATCTTATATAATTCCATAGTTTATAAATGAAGTAATAACATCATCATAATAATATATTTGTAAAATTTATTAGCAAAATAATATAAGACTTTTTGTCCCCTTAAAATGAATAGTTTATGATCCAACTGAGCCTTGTAACACATACATGCGTACATTCAACATACATACATATGTATGTATTTATATATATCCATATTAGTATGTATATACATATAAACATATGAGTGTGTATATGAGTATGTATGTATATATAAACACACACACACACACACACACACACACACACACACACACACACACACACACACACACATATATATATATACTTAGAAACATGTATAATTACAGACATGTATACATACATTCATACATGCTTACATGCGTACGTGTATACCTTACCACTTACAGGAAGGGTTTATTATTATTTTAACAATTTTATAAAATTCTAATTGATATAATATATTAAAGTTCTGTTATAATTCGTTCATAATATTCTTTCGAAGTGTATATCTTCCTATATGTATAAGAAAGTTCGATATTATTTTTTCCTTCTTATATAATGTTTTTGCAGTACAGTAAATTAAGAAGAGATCTATAAATGTTTACTGAATTGTAATTGGAGCCATAAAATTGAATAAATCTTATATTATAAGCCCAGAATTGTTCTTTGTTTCTTTCGTATCTTATATCTTTGATTTATAAGCATACACGCATTAACTCACTCTCTGGATGAATGATGGATGTATATGACTTATTGTTCATAAAATGCAAATGTAGAATCAAAATTGTTTGTGATTTTCTCCTGTACACCTTGAAACGTAAGCTGAATGTCAACTGAGATCGCAAATGCATTTGGCGAAATGCTGAGATACAGTCATTCGTTAAAACTATGCAATCTATTCAAAATCAATATTATATTAGTGTTCCAGCGTGATCGTAGCCCTAGGGCTAAAAGCATAAGACAATAAATAACAACAACAACAGCAACAACAACAACAACAATGATAATAATAATAGTAATAATAATAATAATAATAATAATAATAATAATAATAATAATAATAATAATAATAATAATAATAATAATGGGGAGCATCATAGCCATGTGTTGAGAGGAATTCTTTGGAGTTTGAATAATTCACCTTTGGAAACATGGGTATTTTGCTCAACATCCTCAAACAAACCTTCTCAGAGGGATGGGCTACTCGACCTGAAGAAAATTCTAACTGGGCCCCCACCTGCGAGGTCATGCGCTGTTTATCTTAATATGAGATCACCATGTCACGCACATATGGCTGTGATGCATGTGCCCGGTATACCCTTATCAGACGCGTAGCCATGATGGGTATAATGGGCTTCGTATATTTTACCCCAGTGTCACTTTGATGACATGCACTGCTCTCTCGCTCAATAATACTAATAATAATAATAATGCAGTACCAGGCAGTGGCTCTCATGGCTTCTGATCTTAATTGATTGGAAGTGTTATCATGTACATTGTTTTGTCTTGGTGTAAAAGAGAGGCTACAGCAAGTATTCTGCTCAATACCAGAGATTTCCTTGTTAGTTGTTTGACCTTAACCAGTTGAGCATGACCTTGGTGGCTGACGATATGTGCATCTCTGATCATGAGCAGAAGTAGTGGGGGAGCATCATAGTCATGTGCTGAGAGGAATTCTTTGGGATTTGAATAATTCACCTTTGGAAGCATGGGTGTTTTGCTCAACATCCTTAAACAAACCTTATTCAGGAACCTTTTGGGGGGGATGGGCAACTCGACCTGAAGAAAATTCTAACTGGGCCCCACCTGCGTGGTCATACGCTCTTTATCTTGATATGAGATCACCGTGTCGTGAACATATGTTTGTGATGCATGTGCCTGGTGTACCCTTATCAGACAGGTAGTGATGATGGGTATATTGGGCTACGTATATTTTACCCCAGTGTCACTTTGATGGCATGCACTGCTCTCTCACTCAATAATGATGACTCAAACAATTGCTCTCTTTTACTCTCTTTTACTTGTTTCAGTCATTTGACTGCAGCCATGCTAGAGCACCGCCTTTATTCGAACAAATCGACCCCGGGACTTATTCTTTGTAAGCCTAGTACTTATTCTATCGGTCTTTTTTGCCGAACCGCTAAGTGACGGGGGACATAAGCATACCAGCATCGGTTGTCAAGAAATGCTAGGGGGACAAACACAAACACACAGGTATATA
>NC_068981.1:25571411-25571951 GCF_001194135.2 Octopus bimaculoides
TATCGAGCACCGGCCGTGCCTCGTTCTTTTTTCCTTTTTCTTTGGGGCCACTGGAGTAGGGCGTACTTCTGCCTTTGCCGGAAGGTCCTCCTCCTCCCCCACGATTTTCGGTGGCCAACCATTGTTGCCCACCTTCTTCCTTTTTTTCTTTTTTCCGAGGAGGTTTCCACCTCCTCAACTTCCTCCGTCTCTCCCTCCACTGTGGGAGCGGGGCTAACAACATTTGTTAACTGTTCCAGGACCTTACTCTGGTCCTGGGGACAGTCTTTTTTTTATATGACCGGGCTTCAGACACCGGTGGCACTTGGGTTTACGTCCCTCAGGAATTACCGGATATTTCTGGCCGGCCATCCTCAAAAAATCCGGAAATACCAGATCCCTGGCTGATTGGGTCCACAGGGTCAAAACCGCTTTTGCCCCAACCCAATCAGCTGTAGGTAACATTTTCACATTTAAGAGCTTGGCTCCACTGCCCCCCAGCCCCCGTCGGATAGTATCCTCCATCCAATCAGGTTCTATACCGGGTGGCAGCCCACAGAT
>NC_068981.1:25572330-25575263 GCF_001194135.2 Octopus bimaculoides
AAAGGAAGACTTTTCTTCAAATTTATTAGCTTTCAAAACTTGGTTTGAAAACAATAAATTCCTTTTCTTTTTTAAACAAAGTTCACAATATTTATTTGTAGTTTTCAAATCATGACTTGAAGACAACAAACTTTTACAAATCGAGTTCACAATTTTTGGAGGAGTGATACCTCCAAAATACTCTTCTCACCGCTAAGTGAGACTTTAAGCACAACCACAGGCAAACAAATGCGTGGAATTTAGTGGAGATTTCTTGTTCGACATAAAAATAAACATGAGCAACAAACCCCCACTAAATCCCCAAAACACAAAAGTCTTACCTGTAGTTGTACGTCAAAAATTTGCGACGCTGGCATTCAGCGACGTGAAGCCGGAGAGACAATAAACATGTCCTTTCGGTAAGCAATGCTACTTACCACACAACCACTCCTGCGCCTGTTGTTTTTTCATAGATGCCCTAGGAATGATAGCAAAAAGGGGTGATCTCTACCTAGCTTACATACCAGGAAACTACACCATGGCAGAAATTCAAAAGATTGTTCTCATAGGAACTACCCATATCCTACGTAAAATACTATCTATGTAATCTCAAATTTTAAAACAAAATTATAATTTTCTCAGTTTTTCTTAAACACTCTCTAGAACAATATTATGTGCAAAACCAAATATATGAAACCCTAGGCATAATACCAACTAGAGCTTCTAACTTGTCTTTTGATGTCACTGGGTGAGACCTGGAGTTAACTTATACTAATACAAAACAAAAGTCAAACGCATAATAATAATAATAATAATAATAATAATAATAATAATAATAATAATAATAATAATAATAATAATAATAATATATTAAATGCATAATTGGCAACAGTACCGATAGAGAATTGGACTAACTATATGAGATACAGAATAGACAACATTACCGATACCGTCAAATGCACAATGTGTTGCGAGAGGGGTAAAACGGATTCGCACATCGTTAGCGAATGCCCGAAATTCGCACAACGCGAACGCAAGAGACGCCATGTCAATGTGGCAAGAGTGATCATTTGGGAGCTCTTTGGAAACCATGGTCTATAAATAGCAAAGGTGAGAAATAGCAAACTCTAGAGAGAGTCACAGAAAATGAGAAATGGAAATCCCCGTGGGATGTAATGATCCAGTGCGATCACCTGACCAGACATCAAAACCTGGACATTGTTGTGGTAAAAGAAAGAAAATATATGATTATCGACACAGCATGCTCCAGTAACAACAGGATCAATATGACAGAAGAAGAAGAAAATAAGCAACTATGACGATTTGAAGTGGGAAATACGAAGGTTGTGGTCAATGAAAAGAGTAGATGAGATACCTATAGTAATTGGTGCATTTGGAAATATCAGCGCTCAACTACCAACGTGGCAAGTGGGAAAACACTTACAAAATCAGCATTGCTTGGAACTGTAAGGATCCTTCACAGGGTTCTTGAAGCATGAACAGTAAACCGATATCACATTCGTCCGCTCGCTGTGGACAGTTGACACTTTCCTTCATACCCAGCAAAAAAAGTTGTAAGTTTTCATATAACAATAAAAATAATTGTTCAAATTTTTCCACAATGGCAGCCATTATGCCAGAGAGGATGTGTGGATTATATCGGTGCCAGTGTTTCATTGGTACCTAATTTATCGACCCGGAAATGATGAAAATTAAAGTTGACCACGGCGAAATTTGAACTCAGATGCGATGCCCTAATTTTTGTGGTTCTAGAACCTAACTGTTCTTTCTAGGGTAAGGAATCCCATGAGTGGATTCCTCTTATGTGTTTAAATATACGCCGTATCTTATGAGTAATTCATTGTCTTTGGATTAAATTTTTATACGCTAGTCCACTAGAAGTGGAAATTTTTATTAATTTCCATTTCCCTTCAGTATGATCAAGTGTATATATATATATATTACATAGAAAAATAAGAGGAATGACCAGCAAAAGTGGACTCCTATATGCTAGAAATAGATGCCGAATCGCTGTTTTTAATGACATTTTCTGTCAGATTCAACATGTCACTGTGTGTGATAATACTATATATGATAATTGTCAGAAATGTTCATCCTGCCGGTTTTGTACCGTGACAATAATTTCACCTGGAATATTGACCAAATTCACCAGAAAATATCATTAGCACAAGAAGGAAAATCATACCCAAGACAACAAACATTATCAAATACCTCATAACTCTGGACACAAATTAAGCATTCTGATATATCAATAGCTAAAAATAAATGTAAAATATTCTTCATATCATTTATCGACGGTTATTTTGAAAAAGTTTGTGAATTTGAAGATTTTATACTCTTTATGCAATGCTTCTCATATGAACGCGCACCATTCAAATATAATATTCGAAATGTGAAACAAAAACACTGTTTTGTCTAAGTATAGACAAGCACAACAGTATTAAAATAAAATTTAGAAGTATAATGTTTTATTTAATTTCCGGTAGCTGTGGATCAATCCTGACCATAGATAGCGCTATCGTGCTATGGGGGTTAACAGGTTAGCATTATAATGTCCTGTTCTTCTTAACACACTTTACAAGAATTATATCGGCCACAAGAAGTTCTTATTTCCAATATGTGATAGATTATCGCCGGATTTGCAATTTCGACGGAAAAATGCATTTCCGAAAATTTTTGAGTTCCTACTATTTTCTTTGAAAAACAACAGGCTTTAGACAATGTAATTTCGTTTTGTATTCATATTATATATAAGCAAACTGGGGACTGGTTAATATCATTAAGAACGCCTATCAAATCGAAAAGAGAACAATTCGGCCAAACTTGAAAATAATAATAGTATACAGCTACCGACTCTTCATTTAGTGCCCCAAAATCCAGCATCACAATGAAGACATCTAGAGTGAGTAAATATATTTTAACGATACTATCTC
>NC_068981.1:25576033-25579037 GCF_001194135.2 Octopus bimaculoides
TATGTGTGTGTGTGTGTGTGTGTGTGTGTGTCTGTGTGTTCGATGCTAATTTTACATTCAAAGGGCTTTTTATCACACATCTGATTTATCTAGAACCGAAGTTGAGTATAAATATGTAACCATCTTCCAAATATATAGTATAGTAATATTTCTAACGCTTTAAATATTTACAAGGAAATGCAACACAAAACTTCGTTGCTGTTTGCAAACCATACTCCCATTGACAGACCGAAATCCATTAAGTTGGCTTGAGCTCCTTATACTAACGAAATTCACATACACTCACACGCACATTTTGAAAGTATATTGATATAGTATGTGTGCGTGCATAAGATAACAGAGGTAACTTAGATAAGGCTGGGCTAAACATTGGACCAGTAAATGCCTTACTTATTGGCACCACCTGATAGAATCGCTTAAGTTATTTTTAAGCAACGATTTGGGGTATCATGTCCTATTTAAATTAAGGTTCATTGGCTGATATCCACATTGATTTAGCTGATACCGTACCCCTAGTAGAAATATGTCCTGCTTCCATCTGAAGGTGATATGATCTTTTATTTTTTAATTTGTTTTGGGAAAAATGTTAAACGTAACAAAACCTGTCGAGGAAAAGAGATTGTGTTGTAGTGGACATATGCATTGTAAGCATGAATTGCATTACGGGTACATGGCATCAGCGCCAATACATACATACATACATACATATGTGCATGTGTGGGTGTATATGTGTGCGTAAAAAACAAGATATAAATAATGGTCAACGAGCACACACTACAGGACGCACCTATTTGATTTAAAATGTTTATTCAATAGTGCGTTTTTTGTAAATAATGCACAATAGAAATGCGGGACCATAACTGACTGAGACTACCATTTCGTTCCAATGTTTGTTCGTCAATGCTTTACAACCACCGTAAATGTGAATATGAATATCATGACTGTAAGAGACTGTTATCGGTTTCATTCGAAAGACGCTCAGAAAAATTTCTTGTTAATGCTTGGTGTGTCTATCAGAGTATATTTCTTCGGCGCTCCAGTTGATTATAAACTCGCACATATGTGCTTATTTGCACCCTTCGTGCTCCATTTTGCCCTTTCTCTCTTTATAATATATGTATATAAGTATATACGTATACTTCCTTTTCCTTTATTTTATTGACTAATAATTTTTATACCAAACGCTGTTAAAAATCTTATGAGTCGAGATATACTACAAACAAACCGTTTTAGGTGTTAGCTTTATTATATTATGTTGTTAACATATTTCCGCGTGTCACTTTCGTATTTGTCACTCATTTAACTTTCTGGTAATAGAATCTCGTAAAGTTTTTCGTTATACATTGTTATATGCGTCGAAAGTAAATGCAGTTTTTGATTAAGCTGATAAATGTCTGAAATCAAAAATAACCTTGACAAATATATTTTTTCCTCTGACAGGTTCTCTCAAGTATTGCCATATTTCTATTCAACATCGTCTTTCTTGTATCATCGGCGTCAATTCCAACCGAGGGTAAAATACCAACCAATCTGAAAGTTGAATACGAGAGTTTGACCAGTGCAGCCAGTGGCATTAACTTTTTTCTACCAGCTGAAATAGCTCCTGCCGGAAGTAAGCAGAACACCCTGACAGACGGAGATAAAACTTGCCGAGCGTCTTCTGCATCCAGTGATATCATCCGTGAACGTTCAACCTGCCCTTGGTACCTGAACATTACCAATGATTCAACAGTTTTCCCTGCATCCCGCACCGAAGTAGTGTGTCGCTGTAAAGACTGTTTCGATTCTGACAGCAACCACGAATGTGTGATGGTATATACTCCAATGACTGTTCTTAAACGTAGCGATGAAAGTGTTGATGGACTGTACGTGTATAAACCAAAAGTAATTCAAATAGCCACAGCTTGTGCGTGTGCACGAAAAGTCGAAGTACAAAGTGATGGAAGCGACGATGAATACGCGTCGTAAAAACGGATAGAATAACGATGTATGAATATGTAACGCAGACGTTATTGAATATTTTATGAAAGATTAAGTCGACTACCACGTGGTTATCATAATTTGCAACATATGTTGCTTAAAACACACATACAGTTTTGTATCTTATATAATTCCATAGTTTATAAATGAAGTAATAACACCATTATAATGATATATTTGTAATATTTATTAGCAAAATAATATAAAAACCTTTGTCCCCTTAAAATGAATAATTTAATATCCAACTGTGCCACAGTATATTTATAAAAAATAAAAATACTTAAGTATTTGGGCATTGTGAGATATATCGTGAGTATATATATTCATATAAGGACATAGAACCCTATTGTAACAGATTTATACATTCGCATAAATGCATGCGTATATTCACACTTACGTACATACACACCTATGCTTGCATTTATATATATCCATATGTGCGTATATGAACATGTATGTATGTATATAAACACACACACATACACGCACGCACACACACAGACACACACATATATATCTATATCTATCTATCTATCTATCTATCTATCTATCTATCTATCTATCTATCTATCTATCTTTATCAAAGCGGAATGTAAGAATAGTATGTAAATACATTTATTTACCGCTATTTTAATTGTAAGTAGAAGAGTATAACCCATTTGCGAAACAATAAATGATTTTATAGATTCCAATAAAGACTGGCGTTTTCAAATTTACAAACACACATACATCCACATACAAACACACACGTACATACATAGAAGCATATATGATCTATCTATCTATCTATCTATCTATCTATCTATCTATCTATCTATCTATCTATCTCATCATGGACGGACGGTAGACACATCGGCTCCCATGTAAGTTGCATTTTTCACCTCTTAAAAGACCTATTTTGTTTTTAAATTTTGTATAAGTTGTGTATAACACAAAATACTTCGTGAATATATATTTTTCAAATCGGAAATAGCTCTATTTAGAGCCTTTTTTTCCCAAAATTCAAAAACATCTTCCTCGTTCC
>NC_068981.1:25581077-25581814 GCF_001194135.2 Octopus bimaculoides
CACCCGAATGTGCCAATGTGGACATGGAGTAACCGCATCGGGTCGTCCAGATCGTACTTAGATAGGGTATTCTGTAGGACAGTGGATAAGGATAGAGTAAGTTGTCCACAATTCCACATAGTCAGCTACACAGACCACAAATTTGTCACTTGTACGCTTGACTTAGATAAGACACATAGACAGGGTCCCGGTTACTGGAAGCTGAACACGTCGTTCACGGCACGCCAGGCTTACAAGGACCGGATTAGCACTTTAGTTAAGAGAGCATTAACAGGTGCCATCATCAACAACAGATGGTGGTATGCCCTCAAAAAAGCAATCAAGTCAGAATCGGTTAGGTACAGTAACGCCCTAGCGTTAGACCGAAATAGAATAGAGGGAGACCTAGTTAAGAATTTAGAAGAGGCACTTAGTACTGGCATCGCGTCCAACGTAGTTGCAGCGAGGTTGGCCCTCGACCAACATTTCAACGCCAAACACGAAGGATGCGTTGTCAGAGCTAGGATGCGTGCTCTGAGGGACGAGGGAGTTGGAGCGGCCCGAGAGGCCCGAGTAGCGGAGGCGCAACGAGGCAACTGAGCCACCGTTAGGTCTCTGACAGATGAAAAAGGGCGTGAATTACTCGAGCCTGAAAGGATGTGCGAGGCCTTTCAACAGCACTTTGCCCGACTGCTCGGGACAACTGGTGGGTCAGAACGCAGAGTAGACTTTAGTGCCTACCTGCATGGCCTGCCACG
>NC_068981.1:25584881-25591702 GCF_001194135.2 Octopus bimaculoides
ATATATATATATATATATATATATATATATATATATATACTTAGAGGCGTATAATTACACATATGCATACACACATATATACATGTTTACATGCGTACGTGCATACATTACCTCTTCCAGAAAAGGTTTACTATAATTTTAAGAATATTATAAAATTCTAATTTATACAATGTATTAAAGGTCTATTATAATGCGCTCATATAATTTTTCGTAGTGTATATCTTCATATATGTATAGGAAAGTGCGACATCTTTTTTCCTTCTTATATAATGTTTTTTTGTAATTCAGTAAAGAAGAGATATATAAATGTGAACTGAATTGTAATTGGATTCATAAGTTTGAATAAATTTTATATTACAAACGCAGAATTATTCTTTGTTTCTTTCGTATCTTATATCTTTGATTTATATGCATACACACGTTAAATCACTCTCTGGATGAATAAGGAATGTCCAGGAGATATTGTTCATATAATGCATATATACAATGGAAACTATTTGTGTTTTTCTGTTGTATAACCTGCAATGCAACCTGAGGGTGAACTGAGATCGCAATTGCATTTGGCGAAATACTGAGATACAGTCATTAGTTAAAACTATGCAATTTATTCAAAATCAGTAATATATTAGTGCACCAGCGTGATTGTAGCCCTAGGGCTACAACGCACATGACAATGATAAAAACAACAGGAACAATAACAACAATGTCATAACACTGACAATAATAATAATAATAATAATAATAATAATAATGTCATTTTCAATAAGGAAGACAAATGCTGTCAGATCATTAATGTAGCCATACCCAATGACACGAAAGTAGAAATGGCACGACTGTATGGAATGCGAGAGGGTAATGTAAAATTGATACCAGTGGTGATCGGAGCGTTGGGCTCAATCCTATTGAAGCTATAAAACTTCTTAAGGCAACTTGTTCGAAAAACCGAGCAAATATAAAGATCTTGAAATAGAAATTGGCAACATGTGGAACCTCAAGACGAAAAGAATACTTGTTGCCATAAGTGCCCTAGGGATAATAGGAAAGGGGTTGATTGCTACCTAGCTAAGATATCAGGAAACCCCCAAATAGCAGAAATTCAAAAGATAGTGCTCGTGGAAACTGTTCATATCCTGCATAATATACTATGTAATTTCAAATTTTAAAACAAACTCATAATTTCCCTATGTTTTCTGAAACATTCTCTTGAACAATACTATGTGCAAAACCAAATATATGATACCCCAGGCATACCACCAACATGAACTTCTATGTTGTTTTCTCTCGAAGTCTCTGGGTGAGACCAATGGCAAATTCCATATTATCAGATAGGATTCTTGTGAGACGAAGTAATAGTGCTAGAGGCACCAAGTGAATTCTAACAGCTTTTGAATGTTACGCTGTACCACTCAGGCAACTCCTGATGCAAATTAAAGAAAGAAATGAGTACACTCCGTGCAAACTGAAGAGTGAGAGCAGCCACAACTGGTCTGGTCAATCTAAACGAAAACTTGAACGAGAAGCAAGCAACACACCAGCAAAAATCAGTTCTTGGCTGCCATTTCGAGAGCCTACTTAACAACCACGCACGCACACCTGACGTTCTCCTCCAAAAAACCGCACAGCTCCCCATCCGTCATTGGCTGTCCCTGTCGCCCTCACCCCATGAACTTAACTAGGCATTCGAGCGCATGAAGCCGAGCAAAGCTCCAGACCCAGATAACATCCCGTTTAAGTATTTCATGCACGAAGGTCCTAAGTTGAGAAAACATCTGACGCTCCTTATTCTTCAAGATCTGGGAAATTAAGACCCTCCTGAACGACTTCCGCTATGCAACTATCATCACCAACTACAAGGGAAATCGAGAGGATTCCAACAATTATCGGGGCATCTCACTCCTGAGTATTGTGAGTAAGGAGAAGTGTCAAGAGCAACAACAGCCTGCAATGTTCATCTTCTGGGATCTAAAGAAAGCCTTTGACAAAATCCCCTGTCCTGCAATGTGGACAGTCCTTGCTCGTTTTGGATGTCCGGAGGACTTTATTGCCCTTCACGACAGCATGGTGAGTAGGGCATACCATCAAAAGGCCCTTACATACCTGTTTCCCATCACTGGGGGCCTTAAGCAAAGATGTGACATGGTACCAACCTGCTTTTCTTTGTACATGGCTTTCATGTTCAACGAAACCCCACTAGACTCGCTTCAGTCAGCATGTGCTATCAATTGGATGGCAGACGCTTCAATCTCGCACGTCTCCACGCAAAGACGTGAACCTCTGCCATCTCAGTCCATGAGATACAGTATGCGGACAACAATGCCACTCTGTCCGAACCGCAGATGGCCTACCAAGGACGGGTGATATTTGCAACGCGGTTTACGAACGCTTCGAGATGCACGTAAACACATCAAAGACCAAGACCCTGATCAAAACTTTACCAGGCCAGAACAGCCCATCCACGAGCATTAGCTTCAACGGCCAACCACTGGAAGAAGTTGACGACTTCTCATACCTCGGGAGTATCCTTTCGAAGATCTTCCTCACCCAAGTGTGAAAAGAACGTGAAGGACCGGATCAAGGCGGTCCACTCCGCTTTCGGTAGACTCAGCTAACGTGTATTTTTCAATCTCGCGCTGACCATCCGCACAAAGATCATGGTGTTCTGTGCCATTGTCCTGTAAACTCTTTTCTACGCCTGCGAGATTTGGACGCTGTATCGCCGTCATTTGAAGCGCCTTCAATGCTTCAAGCAATTGAAGCTACGACAGATTCTCAATATTCGATGAGAAGATCACTTTTACTCGTAGTATATCTGAACTGATAAGTTTTTCAACAGCAATTGTTATGTGGTGTTTCGGTCGAGAAACAAAGGAAGCGAGAGAAACGAAAGGGAACTATATAGATAGTGGGGTACGGAGAGCAAGATAGACACATTTATGTGAGTTTATAAATAAATCTGAATTTCCTCCAAATCTAGCCACTTTATGTAAGCCGTAAGACGCTAAAAGACGTTACAATGCATTCGAATAAATATTCTCTGACAGTCTCTTAGAGTCACGAAAGTTATGTTCATAAATTTTTGGTATTTGTAAAGTATTGAGGAATAAACTATACAATGGAATTTTAGTCACGGTCAGTTATAGACTCGAGATTTATGTTGTATATTATATACAAGAAATTTACTAAATCAAACATGTGTATCTGATAGCGTGAGTGGTGTGCATGCGTTGACCATTATTTAAGCCTCACATTCACACGTATATCTATCTATCTATCTATCTATCTATCTATCTATCTATCTATCTATCTATCTATCTATCTATCTATCTGTCTGTCTGTCTATCTATCTATCTATCTATCTATCTATCTATCTATCTATCTATCAATACCTAAAAATTTGTAGATTGGGGTTATGTGCTATGCACCCCTACCATAATTCTCGCTCAAATTGCATAAATTCACTGCAACACAATTTCTTTTCCTAAACAGATCCTGCTCTTTCTAACATTATCCCAAAACAAATAAAATATAAAATGATCCCATCACATGCAAATGAAAGCTGGACCATATTTTTTGCAGCGGATACCAGACAAGCTACCTCTATAGGGATACATATCAGTCAACAAAATCTACCAATTTACATGGGACATGATACACAAGTATCATGGTCAACACTTAGCCAAAACATATGCTAGTAATCTAGTAATCCTATATGTATATACACGCACACATATCATACCGATATACATTTATATATGTTCGTGTGAATGTATCTGTATGGCAGTCTATGAGTATTTTTTTTTTAATAAAGGATACAATCCAAGCTTTTATTCTTCCGTCAGTCAATGCGTCTGATTTTCAAGCTCAAACTCTTAAAGCTTTCTGTGATATGAAAACAACGACTATGCTTCTTGCTGCATTTCCGTGTAAAGATTTAAAGAGTTCGCAACATTACTAAACATTATTTTTTGAAATGCGGTTACTCATTTATATTCAAATGAGATTCTAGATAAATCAACAGTGTGATTAAAGACACTTTGAACGCAAAATTTCTATTAGCATCTAATACTAATCAACAGGTAAATAAATGAACAACAGCATACATGCATACACACAATCACACACAAGTGCGCGCACGCACACACATCTATGTATCTATCCATCTATAGATAGATAGATAGAAAGGGTGGCGAGCTGGCAGAATCATTAGCACGCCGGGAGAAATGCCTAGCAGTAGTATTTCGTCTGCCGTTACATTCTGAGTTCAAATTCAACCGAGGTCGAGCTTTTACTCTTTCGGAATCGATTAAATAAGTGCCAGTTGCGCATTACGGTCGATATAATCGACTTAATCCCTTTATCCGTCCTTGTTTGTCCCCTGTATGATTGGGGCCCCTTTGGACAATATATATATATATATATATATATATATACAAAGTGAAAATGTTACTAAAAACGTCAATATAGCAACTAAAATCGTTAAAGCTTATTTACTTAATGTAGATGTCTTCATTGTAATGTTCGAATACTTGGCAGCAAATGTAGAGTCTGCAGGTATATAACTATTATTTTTTACTTTGGCTGAATTGTTTCTGCGCGATGTGATAGGCGTTCTTAATGATATTAACCTGTCCTGAGTTTGCTTATATGTAATATGAATAGAAAGCGGAATTATCACAGGTAAAGTATATTGTCATTCAAGGAATGTAGAAGGAAGGAAAATATTACGGAAATGCATTTTTCCGTCGAAGTTGCAAATCCGGCGATAATCTATCACATATTGGAAATAAGAACTTCTTGTGACCGACATAATTCTTGTAAAATGTGTTAAGAGGAACAGGACATTATAATGCTAACCTGTTAACCCACATAGCACGGGGGCGGTATCTGTGGTCATGATTGACCCACAGGTACCGGAAGTTAAGAAAAAAACATTATACTTCTAAATCTTATTTTAATACCATTCTGCTTGTGTATGATTAGACAAATTGTTTTCTTCTTTTTCACGTTCCAAATATTATATTTGAGTAAGGCGCGTTCATATGAGAAGCGTTGAATAAAGCGTATGTAATCTTCAAATAAAGGTTATATAATTTTCAAATTCATAAACTTTTTCAAAATAACCGGTGATAAATGATATAAAGAATATCTTTAGATTTGTATTTAGTTATTGATATATCTGAATGCTTAAATTGTGTGCAGAGTTATGTCGTATTTGATCATTTTTGTTCTCTTGGGTATGATTCCCTTTCTTGCGCTAATGTTATTCTCCGGAACCTCTAGTCATCGTAGATATTCCAGGTGAAATTAAGTTGACGGTGCAAAACCAGCAATATGGACATTTCTGACAATTAAAATATCCATCATTATCACATTATCAACCCGCGCTAAAATTTTGTTAAATACAAGCAGGGTCTTTCTGATTTGGCGGACACCATTTCTTTTCTAACGAAACACTTTCAGACTTAGGGCACTGGTAGAATTTGTTATCTAAAACATATTTTACTCTTAGCATTGTTGAGACAAATTTTATATTTTTAAAGTTATTTCGTGTTAAAATTGTCGTATTTCGGTAATTTCAACCAATCACTGACGTCTATTGAGGTGAAAGCAATTACTGCTGTGGATTGTCAACAACACGTTGTGGCGGTGTAATGGGATCTTCTCCCATGAATAAAATTAGTGCCGTTGTTTGTCAACAACAACTATCGGCGGTACTGTTATTTATGACATCGTTCGTGCGTTTGTACTGGTCTTATCTTTAGGGTTTTAGGGTTAGTGTTCGGGTTTAGAGTTAGGGTTTTACGGTTAGGGTTAGGGTTAATGTTATGAGTATGTTTGCCAAATTTCATGAAAAAATTGTGGCGGTGTATTGAACAGATTTTCACTAAATTTGGCAAAAATACTCATAACCCTAACCCTAACCCTAACCCTAACCCGAACTCTAAAAAATGGTGTCCTTCAAATCAGAAAGATCCCCTAACCCTATATATATAACATAGAATAGAATAGATAGATAGATAGATAGATAGATAGATAGAAAGATAGATAGATAGATAGATAGATAGACAGATAGATAGATAGATAGATAGATAGATAGATAGATAGATAGATAGATAGATATAATCGCATTTGAATATAAATGAGTAACCGCATTTCAAAAATAATGTGCAGTTATGTTGCGAACTTTTCAAGTCTTTACACGGAAATGCACCAAAAAACATAGTCGTTGTTTTCATATCACAGAAAGCTTTAAAAGTTTGGGCTTGAAAATCATTCCCATTGACTGACGGAAGAATAAAAGTTTGGATTGAACCCTTTATTAAAAAAAATACTCATAGACTGTCACATACATACATTCACACGAACATATATAAATGTATATTGGTATGATGTGTGTGCGTGTATATACATATAGGATTAATGGCTTACTAGCATATGTTTTGACCAAATGTTGACCCCGGCCATGTCTTACTTAATAAAACCACCTGATAGAATCTCTGAAGTCATTTTAAAATTAAACTGGTGTATCATGTCCCATGTTTTCACCTCAATAGACGTCAGTGATTGGTTGAAATTACCGAAATACGACAACTTTTAACATGAAATAACTTCGAATATAAAAATTTTTCTCTGTTCTATGTGACAATATATACGAGTATACGAAGTCTTAAAGTGTTTCGATAGAAAACACACTAAATAAAAACTAAATAAAAACTAAATAAAAAATGCTGTTCGCCAAATCAGAAAGATCATACAAGCATGTCTGCGGATTACTCAGCCACTTATATGTTAATATGATATGCAGGTTGTCCAAATTGTTG
>NC_068981.1:25591840-25593350 GCF_001194135.2 Octopus bimaculoides
GTTCTTGACTGGTAGCACTTGCATATGCAAGTTGTTTGCAACACACACACACACACACACACACACACACACACACACATACACACACACACACACGCACATATATATATTTATATATATATATATATATATATATATAAATCCAAATTGAGGTCGCGGAGCAGGTGATACTTCTCTAGCTTCTCATCAGGCCGAAGATACCACAATGTTACCTTGTCATTGATGAATCTCAATTTAACTCGACGAAGATATAATTAGAAATTGCTCCTGGACGTGGTGTCTATACATATCACGGACTGAACGACAGAAGATTTAATTTATTCCTATATAATAATTTATACCACTGTCTCTGTCTTGAAATATTTGAATGAAAATGCCACATTGAAAAGGATATCCTATCAATAAATCGTTTTACTAATATTCTATGTTACTTAGGTAAAAGCATCTCCGTCGGTTTCGCTCATGAACAACAATTTGGACAACCTGCATATTATATTATCATATAAGTGGCTAAGCATTCCTCAGACATGCTTGTATTTAACAAAATGTTAGCGCGGGTGAGCGTGTCACCATGTATGATAAATTCTGTACATTTTAATTGTCAGAAATGTCCATATTGCCGGTCTTGTACCGTCAACTTAATTTCACCTGAAATATGTACGATGACCAGAGGCTCTGCAAAATAACATTAGCACAAGAAAGGGAATTATACCCACGAGAACAAAAATGATCAAATATGACATAACTCTGGACACAATTTAACCATTCAGATATATCAATAGCTAAATACAAATATAAGTTATTCTTTATATCATTTATCACCTGTTATTTTTAAAAAAAGCTTTGAATTTGAACATTATATACTCGTTATGCAACGCTTCTCATATGAAAGCACCTTACTCAAATTTAATATTTGAAATGTGAAAAAGAAGAATAAAATTGTCTAATCATACACAAGCACAATAGTATTAAAATGAAATTTACAAGTATAATGTTTTTTAGTTTCCGGTACCTGTGGGTCAATCATGACCACAGATACCGCTCCCGTGTTATGTGGGTTAACAGGTTAGTAAACTGTAAACAAATCAATCTCCTGTTCCTCTTAACACATTTTAGAAGAAGTATGTCGGTCACAAGAAGTTCTTATTTCCAATATGTGATAGATTATTGCCGGATTTGCAGCTTCGACGGAAAAATGCATTTCCGAACATTTTGCGTCCCTAATGTTTTCGTTGAATGACAATATACTTTGCACAATGCAATTCCGCTTTGTATTTATATTATATATAAGCAACCTGGGGACTGGTTAATATCATTAAGAACGCCTATCACATCGAGAAGAGAACAATTCGGCCTAAGTTGAAAATAATAATAGTATACATCTACCGACTCTACATTTACTGCCAAGTAATCGAACATTACAATGAAGACATCTACAGTAAGTACAATGATATTATTTGCTATATTTATCTTTGTAATAATATTTTCATCCTACATATGAGTATATATA
>NC_068981.1:25593401-25594819 GCF_001194135.2 Octopus bimaculoides
ATATATATAAATATTCATGTATATGTATGTATGTATATGTATATATATACATACATACATACATACATACATACATATATATATATATATATATCAGCATGGCCGCAGCTCTAAGCTGAAACTTTAAAAAAAATATATATATATACATTCACTTATCTGTTGATTAGTTTTCTATGTTAATGGGAAATTTATACTCAAAGTTTCGTTAATCACAGTTCTTATTTATCTAGAATCGGAGTTGAGTATAAATGAGTAACCGTCTACTAAAAATAATCAATAATACACTTTTGAGCGCTGTCTCTCCTTACAAGGACATGCAACGCAAATATAATCATTGCTTTCATATCACAGAAAGTGTTAGAGATTGGCCTTGAAACCATATTCACCTTGACTGACCGACGTACAAAATACGTTCACTCATATGCTCATACATGAAAGTATATTGGTATGGTAAATGTGCGTGTATAGATATATAAGATAACTGGGATAACTTAGATATGACTCAGCTAAATATTGGCTCAGGCCGTATCTAATTTATTGTCACTACCGGATAAAATCGCCTAAGTCATTTTTAAGTAAAGATTTTGGATATAATGCCCCTTGTATATTGGGTTTTGTTGTTGACTAATATATATATATTCAGGTAGGATGTAGCTTATCTGGTATCCCTTGAAGAAATTTATAGAGCTTTGATTTGCATGTGACAGTATCTTTTTCTATTTGATTTGTTTTGGGATAATGTTAAATACAGCAAGACCTGTTGTCGAGAAGAAGTCATATTGCATTGAATTTATACACTGTAGAAGTGAACTGTGTTAGGGGCGCATGGCATATGGCCCCTGTACATATATATGTGTATGTGTGTGCGTGTGTGTGTATATGAGTGCGTGTGCGTGCGCGCTTGCATGTGATTTTGTATGTGCGTATAAGACATAACATAAATAATGGTCAATACGCGCTTACCACTTACTCTGTCAGACACACATTGAATTTAAAATGTTTATTCAATAGTCAGTATCTAGTAAATAATACGCAACATAAATGTCAAGTTTATAATTGACTGTGACCACGATTTCGTTCCATTGTTTATCAGTCAAAATTTACAAATACCCCAAGTCTGAATATAAATTTTGTGACTATAAGAGACTATGTCAAGAACTATGTCAAGAACTATGTCAAGAGACTAAATTATATTCTCCACATCCACAATCATTTATTAGGTAACTAACAGAGTATGGATTCTAAAACTATGTAGTCCACCGTGTTTAACAAAATTAAAACTTCCTTATATCGAGTGACGCTTTTTAACACGCGCCAGTTGTTTATTTATAAACTCACATATACGTGTCTATTGTTGCTGTTTGTACCCGATTATTTTATCTCTGTATATATATATATATATATATATATATATATAT
>NC_068981.1:25595146-25596185 GCF_001194135.2 Octopus bimaculoides
ATATATATATACGTATATACTTTATTAAAAAAAATATTACTCTACCTCCGGTATTTGAGTACTATTTTTTCCACCTTGTTTTCTATTTACGGTCTAACCCTAGTATATAAGTATATATTATATATGCATAATCCCCTTTCCGTTCTTTTACTTCCTTTTTACTTGACTGAAACTCCTTCTATCGACCACTGTTGAAAAACTTATCAATTGAGATATATTACAAACAAAACTTTTTAGATTTTAGATTTCTTTTTTTTTTGGGGTCATATTTGTGTTTTCGCGTATCACTTTCGTATTTGTCCCTCATTCAACTTTCTGCAATAGAATTTCTTAAAGTTTTTCGTCATACATTGATATATGCGTCGAAAGCTGATAAATGTCTGAAATCCAAAGTAACCTTGACAAACATATATTTTTCTCTGATAGGTTCTCTCCAGTATTGCTATATTTCTATTCAACATCGTCTTTCTTGTATCATCGGCATCAATTCCAACCGAGTGTAAAATACCAACCAATCTGAAAGTTGAATACGAGAGTTTGACCAGTGCAGCCAGTGGCAATAACTTTTTTCTACCAGCTGAAATAGCTCCAGCCGCAAGTAAGCAGAACACCCTGACAGACGGAGATAAAACTTGCCCAACGGCTTCTGTAGCCAGCAATATCATCCGTGAACGTTCAACCTGCCCTTGGTACCTGAACATTACCCATGATTCAACAGTTTTCCCTCCATCCCGCACCGAAGTTGTGTGTCGCTGTAAAGACTGTTTCGATTCTGACAGCAACCACGAATGTGTGATGGTATATACTCCAATGACTGTCCTTAAACGTAGCGATGAATGTGTTGATGGACTGTACGTGTATAAACCAAAAGTAATTCAAATAGCTACAGCTTGTGCGTGTGCACGAAAAGTCGAAATACAAAGTGATGGAAGCGACGATGAATACGCGTCGTAAAAACGGATAGAATAACGACGTATGAATATGTAACGCAGACGTTATTGAATATTTTATGAAAGATTAAGTCGACTACCACGTGGTT
>NC_068981.1:25598100-25601395 GCF_001194135.2 Octopus bimaculoides
CCTCGTTCCCGATCACCGTTTGTTATCTCCCCCTTTCTTAGCTCTCCTGAAATAAGAATTTCTAACTTCCGGTCAGTCATTGTTATGATCGGCCATTATTATGATTGACCGTTGACTGAACACTATTCAATTTTTTTTCTCCGTTTTTTTCTCCTTGTCTCCGTATTCTTTCTGTTGAAGAGCGTAGCTCGAAACGTCAAAGACTTTCCGTATTCCCGAGCGTCATACTAATATATACTTTTGTTATTTACACCACCTGTCCTCGTCTGTTATTTTTTGTATATTCTCCCATATATATATATATATACACGCATACCTACACGCATACATACACGCTCACATGCATGCATACATATATAGATACACATCCATGCATATGTTCCAGTATTTGTATGAATATATATATATATATATATATATATTATATATATATATACTCACACTTAGAAACATGGTATGATTAAACAGATGCGTACTCACATACATGCTTACATGTATACGTGCACACTTTTTCTCTACCAAGGAGGGATCAATTTTATAAAATACTAATTTATTCAATAGATTAAAGTTCTGTTTTAATTCGTTCATAATATTCTTTCGAAGTATATATGTTCGTATAGGTATAAGAAATTTCGATATTTCTTTTATTATTATTATTTTTTTACTTCTTATTTTTGCACTACAGTAGATATAGAAAAGATGTATAAATATGTACTCTATTTTAATTGGATCCATGAAATCAATAAAATATATACCACAAGCCCAGAATTATTCTTTGTGTCTTTCGTATCTTATATCTTTGATCTTTAAGCATACACATATTAACTCTCACTGTGGATGAATGAAGGATGCCCAGGAGTTATTGTTCGTGAAATGCAAATATACAAATCGTTTCTGATTATCTCCTGCATACCCTGCAACATAAGGTGAAGGTCATCTGAGACCCTAAAAAGTTTTGGCTAAATACTGCGTTACAAATATTCGTTCAAACGACGCTATCTATTCAAAATTAATAATATATTAGTGCTCAAGCTTCATCGCAGCCCCATGGCTATAAGAACAACGACATAGCAACATCAATAACAACAACAACACATATTCTGATGCAGTATTAGGTACTGGATCTCATGGTTTCTGATCTTAACTGATTGGAAGTGTTGTCATGTATATATTATATGATGATGTAAAAGCCATGTATTGAGAGGTATTCTTTGGGATTTGAATAATGAACCTCTGAATGCATTGGTGTTTTGTTCATCAACCACAAATAACCCTTATTCATGGATCTTTTGAGCGGGATCGGCTACTCGATTTGAAGAGAATTCTAACCGAAACCCTCTTGCAAGGTCATGCGTTGTATATTTTGATATGAGATCACCATGTCACGCATATTGAGTTATGATACATGTGCCTGGTGTACCCTTATCAGACGGGCAGTCTGTGCTTCATATATTTTCCTTAGTGTAAATTTGATAGGATGCACTGATCTCTTATTCAATAATATTAATAATAATAATAATAATAATAATAATAATAATAATAATAATAATAATAATAATAATAATAATAATAATAATGCCCGGATGCAGTACCAGGTAGTGGCTCTCATGGCTTCTGATCTTAATTGATTGGAAGTGTTATCATGTTCATTGTTTTGTCTTGGTATAAAAAGATGGGCTACAGAAAATATTCTGCTCAATACCACAGATTTACTTGTTGGTTGTTTGACCTTAACCAGCTGAGCATGTCCCTTGGTGGCTGACGATATGTGCATCTCTGATCCTAAGCAGAAGTAGTGGGGGAGTATCATAGCCATGTGTTGAGAAGAATTCTTTGAGGTTTGGATAATTCACCTTTGGAAACATGGGTGTTTTGCTCAACATCTTTGAACATGAAGGACCATTTGATCGGGATGGGCTACTCGACCTGAAGAAAATTCTAACTGGGCCCCACCCGCAAGATCATGCCCTGTTTATCTTGATATGATATCACTATGTCGTGCACATATGGTTGTGATGCGTATGCATGGCGTACCCTTATCAGACGGGTAATCATGATGGATATATTGGGCTTCGTATATTTTACCCCAGTGTCACTTTGATGGCATGCACGGTTCTCTCACTCAATAATAATAATAACAACAATAATAATAATAATAATAATAATAATAATAATAATAATAATAATATTTTAAAAAGGATTGACGTAACTCTTCACGAAGGTAAATAGTCAAGACGAAGAGCGCGATTCGATTGTATAGATATTTTATTCGATGAACAATATTTCAACAGTACGTCTGTCTTTGTCAAATTCAAAACAAGAGGTGATTAAAAATTCAAACACGAGTTACAGAAAAGACAAATGTAATTTCAACTGTATTTGAGCATGCACCTGACAAGAAACAACAAAAGTTCATGCAAAAGTTTTACCTAGAGTGAAATAAAAAATGTCGGCTCAGCTATACCAATGAATAATATATATCCCACATCATCAGCGGCTACCCAAAAGTATCTACGAGAAACTACCTGTGCCCTCATCCCAGGTATGTTATCGTTGCAAAAACGATTTACAATGTTATCCGCAGGAAGGGTTACTCCGACGTATACATTAAAGGCATGTCAGAATTAGCAAGTATTCACACTTTAAAAAACAAAAGGAGTACAGGTGCAACACCTTAATAAAAATATCAATTTCGTGGAAACATCAAACTTGATATTATTCTATGGGACAGGGAACAAAAGTCATGCTCTTTTGTAGAGTTCAGGTGCAGAGCGATGTGAATGTATATAAAAAAAAATATGATGAATTAGATGTATATTTTAATTGTTAGAAATGTCCATATTGCTGGTTTTGTACCGTCGACTTAATTTCATCTACGATGACCAGAGGTTCAGGGAAATAGCATGACCAGAGGTTCAGGGAAATAGCATGACCAGAGGTTCCGGAGAATAACATTAGCGCAAGAAAGGGAATCATACCCAAGAGAACAAAAATGATCAAATACGACATAACTCTGCACACAATTTAAGCATTCAGATATATCAATAACTAAATACAAATCTAAAGATATTCTTTATATCATTTATCACCGGTTATTTTGAAAAAGTTTATGAATTTGAAAATTATATAACCTTTATTTGAAGATTACATACGCTTTATTCAACGCTTCTCATATGAACGCGCCTTACTCAAATATAATATTTGGAACGTGAAAAAGAAGAAAACAATTTGTCTAATCATACACAAGCAGAATGGTATTAAAATAAGATTTAGAAGTATAATGTTTTTTTTCTTA
>NC_068981.1:25601950-25604420 GCF_001194135.2 Octopus bimaculoides
TACTTATATATATATTTCCCACAGGGGCCCCAAACATAGAGGGGACAAACAAGGATAGAGTCGATTATATCGACCCCAGTACGTAACCGGTACTTATTTAATCGACTCCGAAATAGTAAAAGCTCGACCTCGGCGGAATTTGAACTCAGAATGTAACGGCAGTCGAAATACCACTGCTAAGCATTTCGCCCTGCGTGCTAACGATTCTGCTAACTCGCCGCCCTGTCTGTCTATCTATCTATCTATCTATCTATCTATCTATCTATCTATCTATCGATCTATAGATGGATAGATACATAGATGTGTGTGTGGGCGTGTGTGTGTATGTGTGTGTGTGAGCGCGCGTATGTGTGTGTGTTTGTGTGTATACATGTATACCGTTGTACATTTATTTACCTGTTTATTAGTATTAGATGCTAATAGGAATTTTGCATTGAAAGTGTCTTTAATCTCCTTCTTGGTTTATCTAGAATCGCATACAGAGTGGAGTAACTTATTGATCTCACCAAAAATGGAACAGTAAATTGCACAAACACTCATGCAAACACACACACAGATACACGCACACAGATAAACACACACACTCATAGACACATGCAGAGACACATGCACATGCATACGAAGGCACACACACACACACACACACACACATATATACAGACATACAATCACACATACACAGTCACACACAAATACATAAGCGCGCACGCACATTTATTTAACAAAAGGGGAAAAATTCGTTTTGGCTTGAACATGGAGTTTTTATGTTAAAGAATATTCAACTATAAGATATGTACGTGGTTGTAAGAATTGTGGTTTAATGTCAGATATATTATGTCCTGTGTTAAACAAATTCAAAGCTAAGTTGCAACTGACCGTAAAAAAATAATACTTATAATTATCGCTAAAATTAGATCCATTAAACTGGTAGGATATAATTGTCAAAACATTATATAGATTTAAATGCTAATAAAAATGAATACATAAAAGTTACAAAAAACCCGAAGTACAGCGTCACAAAATTTCTGACTACAATTCTATTCAAATGCGAAGTATAATGACAAGGTTTCTAGTTTGAATTTTGTTCGAGCTGAAAACTGCAAAGTGAAATCAAACTGCTCTCACATCAAGTTCACAGGTGGACGGTGCAAGTGAAACTAAATGAATCTGACCATCACGTGGTGTACCAAAAATGGGAAGTTAAAAGTAAAAAAAAAAAAAACACAATATGGGCAGCTAAAGTTCAAGAGCGATCATGCATCTGCTACAAATACACCAGAAGAATGATGGGCGTAGAGAAAATAAAACATGTGCCTTTTATCATCGGCTTCTTAGCATTCCTAACTCGCTGTTCATATCAGTTGACGAACAAAGTCCGTTTTGCGATTGCGAGATATTACCATTATGCCATTACTACTGTTGCTTTTTTTAAAAATTATTTCATGTGTTTGATTCACGTGTATATTTTTAAAAATCTGTTTAATATTTAATATCGTGATTCTAACCAGTCTAAGACTCTTATTGTGTACTTTCTATATAACTCTTGTAGCATTTTATCTCAGATAAGATTACTCAAGATGTTTTGTCCTCAACGCAAGCATTACGTTAAAAGGGTGGACGGTCCAAGTGAAAATAAATGGATACAACCGTCACGTGGTGAACCAAAATGAGTTGTTAAAAGTAAAACACCACAATTTGGGCAGCTAAAGTCCAAGAGCGATAATACGTTCGCTACATATCCAGATAATTAACCAGAGAATTAATCGTGAGGGTGATATACGAAAACCAGAAGAAAAGATGTAGCCAGAAGAAAAAAATATACAACAAGTGTTAACAAAAGTGTACATGCAAAAAAAAAAAAACATGAAGAAAATGTGTCCAATAAAAATGAACAATACAGTAAATATGAAAACACAGCCAAAAGCTCATGTTGATGGTTGAAAATGTTAATAAAGTCTTTAGAAAATTCCTGTTATTTCTTGCAACATCAAAATCAAGAAAGCACATAAAAATGTAATGACAGAAAATAGTGGGTAATAAACAAAGGATTTTGTTATTTTAAATTTATTGTCTAGAATATTTCAATGTATAAGATTTTACACGTAGTCTTCTGATGTGAAGTCAGAAAATGAGTCCAAAACAGTGTAAATGTAAAAAGTTCAAGATATTAGGCGAGAGGGGTGGCTGTGTGGTAAGTAGCTTGCTAACCAACGACATGGTTCCGGGTTCAGTCCCACTGCGTGGCACCTTGGGCAAGTGTCTTCTACTATAGCCTCAGGTCGACCAAAGCCTTGTGAGTGGATTTAGTAGACGGAAACTTAAAGAAGACCGTCGTATATATGTATATGGATATATATATGTGTGTGTTTGTGTGTCTGTGTTTGTCCACCCAACATCACTTGGCAACCCATGCTGGTGTGTTTACGTCCCCGTAACTTAGCGGTTCGGCAAAAGAGACCGATAGAATAAG
>NC_068981.1:25604430-25606982 GCF_001194135.2 Octopus bimaculoides
ATATATATATATATATATATACATATAATGCACTCAATGCTGAAAGTGAAAAAAGTAGGCGCAAGTAAGAAAATTCTTTTAAAGAATTTTTTTTTACTCTGAGCAATTAAGTAAGTCTCGGAATTCGTATAAGAGAAAATTGACGAAAGCTGCAAAGCAAAATATATAGCTCTAATAGTAAAAGTCAGCAAATAACTTTCAGTAGTAAAAGTTGAACTGGTGGGTAGATGGTCAAGAGAAGTTCGACTTGCAGTGTAGAACCCTGAAGCAATACACTGAACAAAGGATATTGAATTGAGCTGTTTGTTTTGCTTGCGACGAACAAAAGGGTGTTGAAATAAGTTGTTTCAAACAAATTTTAGCGGCGTCGTTGACGGAGAAAAAAATAATCTGCTGGTATCATGAAGAAAAAAAATGCTATTAATTCAAAATGTCGTTGGCCGAGTGTTCGTCAAGTTAAAACATGTTGCGAAATGAGAATGCTGGTAGATTGTGATCGCAACGTAAACGTGAAACTGCAGAAATATAGACAGACGTTGATTCAAGACGCATGTCAATGGTGAAAGACAAAATGTGAAAACTGCCAAACTCCGATCCAGAAATTCTTCTTGCAATTTCTGAGGAAGGGAGCTGAAGAAAATTGAAAAAATATGGGATGAAAAGGTTGCCGTGCAGCTGAAATATTACAAATTTTCCCATTTTCCGGTCGTGAGAAAAGGGGAAATGACTTCTAATGCAGGGACAAACCTTCACAATTGTGTTATACACAGAAAATATGTGGCGAAATTGTAAAATTGACAGAAACAACAGATGAAGAAAACCGAACTTGGTAATACAAGGGCGAATCTTGGTGGTTTGAAATCTTGTCAATGTCAAAAACAGCGAAAGGAACTGGAGAACAGTCATACTGTCATCGTTATAAGAAAGTGAATTGTCTAGAAATAAACACTGGCAGGAGTTTAACTCAGCAAACATTTCTAGCAAAAAGTGACGCAAACAACGTTCTCAAAATATTGGAGTTGGAGGAGTAGTGAGAGTTGATAAATGTACATCAAAATCGTTCACGCAGTGCTTATGTTGGAAAGGTGAAAGAGCAGCTGTAACAGCCTTGCGAAGGAGTTTTCTAACCGGAAAAAAATGTTTGCAATATGCAAGTTACTGAATTTCAAACATTGAAACGATAATTAATTGACAAATGTCACCAGGTTTGCTGTTAAAATATATTCAAGACTTTTAACGTAGTGACATAGCGTTAGAATGAAAATTAGCGTTGGTAGCTGGATGAATTTTTTTCCTGCTATACGTTCTAAATTGACGCAAGTCGCCAATCAGATTTTTAGAAACACGCACAGTTTCAACACCAAACATGTAGTTACACTAAACTTTCCTTGATAAGATGTTTTAAATCGGTTTACTCTTCAGAAGCTGGTCATCTTCCATGGCTCAGTGGGTATTTTGTGGCAGTTTGAGTGTGATGCATCTCACTCGTTTCTGTTCGTTATTTTTTTCATGTATACTAATTATCAAAACTCACTAGAAATACTTACTCATGAATGTTTATTTGTCAAGAAATTTATTTTAGTATACCTCGAATTAAATCGAAAAGCGTTGTGTGGAAGAAATCTAAATCTAAATACAATTGAGTAAATTTTTATCTATGCATTTGAATCATTAACAAAGAGATAACCAGATCCAAATCGATTTGTCGTTACATTTTTAGCTTCTTATCCGTATCAAAAACGAAAATCAAGTTGTCCTGGTAACAATTGTATCAGAAATTTACTACTGCCTCTTTCGATGAAACTGGCAATCAAAAAACCTCAGTTGTTTCGTTTGCAAGGACACTAGCAGCCCACCCCTAAATATATTTTTTTGAAAATCTCTTTATCTTATTTATCCCGACTTCTAACATCTCTTTTCTAATTTATTGTTGAAAACTACGTATCGAGCTTATCTTGGTATTACACTTTCGATTGGATCGAAAGCAATGTGCTGCTTTGAACAACCTTGTGTGAATACTAAGTTAAATTACGTTTGTATACTTTATTTCTAGTATGTTTAAAAACAATGTTTCGATCATTTTGCAGAATCGTGGTGGATATGATCAACATTTAAACTGGCAATCTGTTTGCTACATAGACACCGTGTATTTATTTACTCGTTCGTAAATACAGAAGGATGAAGATTCAAATCCTGCGATCTGTTAGAAAAAGCATGTACTGTCTCTGCATCAAATATGTAGTCTCGCGTGTATCTATTTCGCGTTTATTTATGAGACACTTTAACACGATGCCGTTCTAAACTGATTCCTTTCTTCTTTTATATATTTACGTGTTTCAGCCGACTGCGTCCATGCTGGTTCAAGGGAAACTATTATAAATTTTCTTCTTATCTAGGGTAACAGTTATGCTTTTTCCATCTTATCTTATATATTATCTTCTCTCTATACATATCTTTTATTATATTATATCATATACTATATATTATATTATATATATACCTCTCTTTCTCTCTCTCTCTCTCTCTCTCTCTCTCTCTCTCTCTCTCTCTCT
>NC_068981.1:25607116-25609543 GCF_001194135.2 Octopus bimaculoides
GTTGCAAAACGCCTAGTGGGAGGCCCTACCTTCCGAATTCTTTTACAAGGCTTTGTAACCTGTGAGACCGCCACACTAAATGTGTGAATCTGAGACTATGTTTAATGAAATTATAATTAACTGATACACCTGTATTTTCTTTTAACCCAAACCAGGAACTTCTCAGCCCCGCCGACTTGTATAGGGTTGTGTGAGAGTGTGTGTGTGTGTGTGTGTGTGTGAGTGTGTGTGTGTGTATGTGTGCGTGTGTGTGTGTACGTGTGCGTGTGTGTGTGCGTTTGTGTGTGTGTGTGTGGATATGTACAATCATGATAAGACTGGAAATGGTAAAAGACTTAAATATGTTAGAAATATGCTCAGATATGACTCAAATATATTCATTTGAAATAAACAATACAATTCATATGTTAAAGATAACATATTAATATGCGGACACGGAGATTATGAAATGTTGTATGATATATGGAATTAGATAAAATATAAAATTATTTACAAAGTATATATGTGTGTGCGAATTTTATGTACAATTATGTGCAAATTATGTTACCCTCTTATTGGTCAAGTTAATCTTTCATAATATTGTGAATAGCTTCTATGTTTCATAGTTTACACTTCCTAAGTCGCGTATTTGTCGTTTTTAATTCGATCAAGTTTTCTTGCACACGCACAAGCAGTGCCTACATTAATCACAATTGGTTTATACACGTACAGTCCAGCAACACATTTATTAGTACGTTTGAGGACAGTCATTTTGGTATATACTGTCACACATTGGTGCTTGCTGCTGCTAACGTCTAGACAGTCTCTGCAGCGACACACTACTTCAGTACGGGATGAAGGGAAAACTGTTGAATCATGGGTAATATTCACGTACCACGGGCAGGTCGAACGTTCACGGATGATATCAATAGATACAGAAGATGTTGGGCAGGTTGTATCCCCGTCGATCAATGGTTTCTGGTCACTTCCGGCTGGAGTTACTTCAGCCGGTAGAAAAAACTTATAGCCAAAGGCTACACGGGACAGTCTCTTGTACCGGATTTTCAGATTTCTTGGTATTTTGCATTGGGTTGGAATTGACGCCCATGATACAAACGAGATGACGCTGGAGAGAAATATTACAATGTGGCAGAGAACCTGTCAGAGAGAAAATATCTTTGTCAATGTTACATGAAATATGAGGCACATTTGTTGGCTTTTTCAAAGAACTAATTTACTTTAGGCACATATATCAATTTACGATGACCTGCTTTATGAAATTCTATTACAGAACGTTGAATGAGTGACAAATAACGGAGTGATATGTGAAAACACAAATATAAACAAAATATAAAGAAACCACCAACAAAATAAAATCATTGCTTTACAGCTTATCTCAACCGTTATATTCTTTAACAGCTGTCGTATTTGTTTCAGTCGAGAGAAAGAGAGGAGAAACGGAAGGGAAGTAAACATAATATTTAGAGAGAGAGAGAGAGAGAGAGAGAGAGAGAGAGAGAGAGAGAGAGAGAGAGAGAGAAACGAAAGGGAAGTAAACATACATATTGAAAGAAAGAGAGATAGAGACAGACAGACAGATGGACGGACAGAGAAAGACAGACAGACGAGAAAGAGACAGAAAATGAGAGAGTATGTGTATATGTGTATGCGTGAGAGAGAGAGAGAGAGAGAAAGAGAGAGAGAGAAAGAGAGAGAGAGAGAGAGAGAGAGAGAGAGAGAGAGAGAGAGAGAGAGAGAGAGAGATGAGAGAGGCGTGTATCGAGAATAGACAAATGGATATGAGTTTCTAAATAAACAGTTGTAGTCTGTCAAAAAGTGTTTCTCAATATGTAGAAGTTTTAGTTTAGTCACTTCTTGAATTGATGGCAAGGGTGTGAGATGGCAATAGCTTGAACAATACATTATCCGAATCGACGCATTTGTGATGTTTTAATGACAACGTGAAATGCTACTCGCCATGTTTGAAATTATTGGAACGACTCTAACTGATATTTTGGTTACGCTTGTGCAGTTGCATAGCTATACTTAAGACCTTAGCTCCTCTGTTGTTCCCGAAATTTTCGCATGTGATTACGTTGATAAAGTAACATTAACGTGATATTTCGAAAAAAATCCAACTTGTTTATTTTTAGTAAGGCAATTATAACTTCAAACTAGAAAGGCAACCTATGTAGTAGAAGAAATATGTGTGTATATAAATATATAAATACAAAGAAAGGAAAATAATATATTGGTGTAGACGATCTTTAATACAAAGTTGGTACAAATACAATAAAGATTCTACGAACTTTTTCCACGCTTAATTAATTCCAAAGGCAAAACGAAACAAATAATCGTTTCGAAATCAAAATTAGGCTTTTCTTCAGGAATTCATTATTGGAGTAAATAGGTTCGACTAATATATATATATATATATATATATATATA
>NC_068981.1:25609618-25611654 GCF_001194135.2 Octopus bimaculoides
ATATATATAGCATTACCGTCTAAAATACACATGAAGTTAATGAAAGAAAAATTTATTAATTACTAAGAATAATAGACTGAGCTAATTAAAAGATTAAAAACAAATAAAAACCAATATACTATCCACTAAAACGTAATGAATACCATAACTAAAATTTAATGACATAATGATTTAAAACGAAAGTAAAAAGAAATTCATTTATTTACAAATTGCTACATTTAAGTAAAATAGAGTAGTATCGCTTCAAGGTGAATAAATAAATTAATTAATCAAAATGAGTGAAAAGTAATTGCATGTAAAATTACTTCAATCTCTCAATACTTGATAAACTTAAACCACTGAAAATATCTAAAAATTTTAATGTAAAATCTAAAAGAAAGAATTATTAGTTACAATAAAAACTTTACGTTCCAAATTGAACCAAACTAAGAAATAAATATTTGCATACGTAAACATACATATATATACACATACACACATACATCTAAATGTAATAGTCTATATATGTAAAACTGAGAATGTCTGTTGACTGTGTTTCTGTATGTGTACCTCACTAAAACTGGAGAACTACCCAACCGATTTCATACAAATTTTACACATGCCTTACTTAGTGTCATGAGCCAAGAACATTTTCAACTTCCTGACTAATGCGAGCCTGGATCAATCTCTTATGATTTACAATATTTCAGTATTACGTGTCAAAAGTCAAGCAATAACACTGCACATATGTATGCATGTATGTATGTATGTATGTATGTATGTATGTATGTATGTATGTATACAGATGTATATATGTATATGTATAGGCGAATATCTATAGATGTATATGTATATATGTATATATATACATGTATATATATTTATATATATAGATTTATATCTATATGAATATATGTTTATAGGTATATATACTTATATAATGTGTATATATATGTATATATATATATATATATATATATATATATATATATATATATATATATATATATATATATATATATTTATATATATATGGATGTATATTTATAGATGTACTAGCTGAACAGCCGCCCAATCGAGAGGCTTTTAAGTTAGATCGTATGGACGGCACTTCATTGGGCTTTGCACCATTAATGATAATTCATACATTGAGTATTTATTATAGTTTATTAAACTTGACCAATATTTTTGAAGCAATAAATAATTTTCATCAAAGTAATGATATAATTTTGTCGACTTGGAACTTATTGCAAAGCTGCATGATAAACAACATTTTTTTGTCTTCTCATTTAGAGGACAGTACGATTTTTATCTGTCTAACTTCTTTCTTTCCCACCATCTCTCTCTTTCTGTTGATTGCTTTCAACTATCATTATCACCAGTACCACTACCATCGCCACCACAACTCACATACACCATTCAGACTTCTGACGCCACCTGTATAAATACCTTTGACTTCGCCGTCTTCCCCTCCACCATCATCACCACTGTCTTTCACATCGGTTACTGACCAAAATCACCACCGTCGCTTCTGCCTCTATGACAACTATCACAGCTCATACTATTAATATCACCCCATGACAATCACAACCGTCAATCTATTACCCTCTCTATGCCTACTATTACTCTCACCCTATCACGGGGAATAGAGGAAGTTTCATTGAATAGTGAGAGAGGAAGTCAAAGTGGCATTTATTATTATAGATATGTATAGATGCTTATGTATCAATGTTGTTGGCACTCCGTCGCTTACGACGTCGAGGGTTCCAGTTGATCCGATCAACGGAACAGCCTGCTTGTGAAATTAACGTGCAAGTGGCTGAGCACTCCACAGACACATGTACCCTTAACGTAGTTCTCGGGGATATTCAGCGTGACACAGTGTGACACAGCTGACCCTTTAAATTACAGGCACAACAGAAACAGGAAGTAAAAGTGAGAGAAACTTGTGGTAGAAGAGTACAGCAGGGTTCACCACCATCCCCTGCCGGAGCCTCGTGGAGTTTTAGGTGTTCTCGCTCAATAAACACTCACAATGCCCGGTCTGGGAATCGAAA
>NC_068981.1:25612512-25614155 GCF_001194135.2 Octopus bimaculoides
ATATATATATATATATATATATATATATATAATGTTTGTGTGTGTGTGTGTGTGAACTCCATCAGATCACAACTTTGTAGGACGTACCGCTTGGAGAATACCATATGCACCACTGATAACTGCATGGTATGTAAGATTAGCCCTGGCATTAACTTTAAAACTAGAAATGTAGTCCACAGTAGAAGATGCATAGAAGGTGCTTGTAAAGAGATAAACATGACATACACAGCTCAGATATCTAGGAGCATTGCGGAAAGACCAAATGAACATTTGAGACAATGTGGTTACAAAAACTGTTCTCCATACTCAACTAACATGTCAAGGCCCAGCATGGAGGCAACCTGGGTCAACTTGACATCTGCATTTTATCCAAACACCCAAAGGACCCAACACTCAGACTAATTCAAGAGTACATCTTCATAAATGAAACATGCCCCCTACTAAATAGGAAATATACGTAGTAGATAATCATATCCCCATACCCAGAGTTTATATTTATATACAGGTAGACTAGTTAGTGGGCTGTTATGTAGATGTATGACTGTATGTATGTATGTATGTATGTATGTATGTATGTGTATACGTATACGCACATGTATGTAGGCAAATGGATATGAAAGTAAACAGATAGACATACAGACGCATAGGTACATAGGCAATATGAACAGACAAGCACACATACACACAAACATACGCAAATGAAGATTGAAACATGACCATATACATACACATTTCACTTAACACAAGGACTCATATGGAGACTATGTCCACATATATGAAGACACACATTTATGCATACAGAGTACATAGTCACAGAAACCTATACATACACACACACAGAAACACCCAGACATGCACACACAAGGAGACATAGGTACACACACATGCAAACACACACACACACACACACACACATACATAAAAACACACAAACACTAACACAGAAACAAATACATGAATATGCAGAATACATATATACAAACGTACACATATACATACATATAGACATACGCACACACACACACATGCATACACACATATGCATGCATACATATATGTATACAAACATACATACATATATTCATACATAAATGTGTATACGCCCACACGCTGACCCGCACGCATGCGCACAAACAAAGTACGCTGCCTAAATAAAGGACAGTGTCAGCAATTATTGAAGAGGTTGCAAGACGAAACGAAAATTTTAAAAGGATTAATTAGTAAATGAGTGTAAATTTTACCGGTGTGTGTTTTAAATTTTAAGATAGTAAAGATTATGACTCACCACAGTCACAACAGAATATGCTTTAACAACGAACTCACATACAAAATCTTGAAAACCAAATCCCAAAACGAAATGCATGTGTGTGTGTGTATGTGTGTGTGTGTGTGTGTGTGTCTGTGTATGTTTGTGTGTGTCTGTGTTTGTCCCCCTCACCATCCCTTGACAACCGATTTTGGTGTATTTACGTCCCGGTAAATTAGCGGTTCGGTGAAAGTGACCGATAGAATATGTACTAGGCTTCCAAAGGATAAGTCCTGGAGTTGATTTGTTCGACTGAAGGTGGTGCTTCAGCATGGCCACAGTCAAATGACTGAGACAAATAAAAGAATATATATATATGTGTATGTATATACATATA
>NC_068981.1:25614657-25615667 GCF_001194135.2 Octopus bimaculoides
ATATATATATATATATATATAAATTCGAATTACCTGCTAATACCCGGAAATGCAGGGTTTATTTCCAGTTTCCTTTCCCATTACACTGTTTCATGTTTTTACCCCTTCCCTGCTCGGTTTCCATTTTCGTTCCTTTCCCACTCCTACCTCCAATCCTAGATCAGTATGTACACGCAGGTTATCATTGGATGGTAACAATAATGCAGCCCTCATATACCTACGTCAATATGTGCATGCAGGTAAACATAATTACTTGCGTGTACATACTGACGTAGGACTGGGGATAGGAAGAAGAACGGAACTAAAACGGAAACTGAACATACATACATACATACACATATACATACATACATATATATGTCTAATATACACCATTATAAAAATGGTGTATGTTATACATATGTATGTATATTTGCGTGTATACATGTTAGTATGTATGTATGTAGGTATGCATGTATATGTGTGTGTGTATGTCTGGCTTTGTGACTGTGGGTGCGTGATGGACAGTAGGAAAATCACCTACCCCTCCCCCCTTAAGTCTAGTTTTTCCTCACACCCACCTTTCTCTGTGTGTGTGTGTGTGTGTGTGTGTTGTATATATGCATTTACGAAAGTATGTATGCAGAGACGCAGGTATATGACAGCTTTATTATTGCTTTCATCCCATTCCACTGCAATTCTCGCCTTCACTGATACAATTTACTCTCTCTCCCCCTCTCTGTTACTACGTCAGACTTATAGTTTTGCAGCCTTCTCATTTTATCATATAATTCTCCCTACGCCCTTGGGAGGCACATTACAGATTGTTACTGAAATCCGAATAGCCTATTATTAAACTGGATGTTAGTGTCATATATATGTAAAGTTTCGTGAATATAGGTTCGGCGGTTAGGACACTAAGTTGGTAACGGAAAGATGGACAGACAGAGAGAAATTGACAATTATATATAATGGCTAAACTGACAATATGACCATCTCCAAATACAACAATATATATATATATATATATA
>NC_068981.1:25616141-25618407 GCF_001194135.2 Octopus bimaculoides
TATATATATATATATATATATATATATATATATATATATATATGTGTGTGTGTGTGTATATATATATAAATTGATAACAGGATTTGTAGCACTGTCTTTACTTAAATGCAATTCTCAGTAATTCATGACTCCGAAAACGAGCAAAATTTCTTTGATAACAAAATCCTTGGAAACATCGAATAGTAATCTACAGGTGAGTAGATGTGTAAGATTGTTAGCTCTAACGATCAAGTATAGGGATTATGAAGGGTACACGTGTATGTTTAATAAAATTATATTTAAGCCTCTTCACTTTGTCTAACAACATTGGGAAGATAGAAGAATTATAATATCGTTGTTGTTGCCTCCTTTATAACGGTAAGTTCGAAGTTGCCGAATAAAATTTCTGTCAAATATTTCAATGGAGAATGTGTCATTTTGAGAATCTTGCCTATATTACAATTGATGAAAGCATAGAAATGTGTAAAGAAACCCTTCGGTCATTAATGACCATAGGAATGCACCCTCCTTGGTACAAGTCCAGACAAGATTGTTTATGGAAGACAGGCAGTCGCCCATGCATACTAACCTCCGATGTTATCCAAGAGAAAGACAAAGGTCGACACAGCTTGGTGCCGGTGACGTCGCCACTCATATCTACATCTGAGTAAACTGGAGTAACGTGAAATAAAGTGTCTTAGTCAAGAACACAACACAGAGCCCGATCTGGGAATCGAATTCATATCTTCGTGATTGTGAGCCCGATGCTGTAAACACTCAGCAATGCGCCTTACAAACATAACTACATAAATAAACACTGTAGATTATATCATTGAAATATGTTTACTTACTGTAGGTATCTTCATTGCAATGCTCGATTACTTCGAAATGAATATGGAAACGACAGCAATACGGTCTAATTTTCAAATGGAGCCTGATTCTATTCTGTTCTCGATGTGATACGCGTTCTTAATGCTATTGCTTGTATTGAGTTTTCTTACATATAAGGTGTAGACACAGTGGAATTACTATGGGTAAAGTACGTTATTGTTTTTCAACATAGTAGAAAACTGATAAACTTACGAAAATGCACTTTATCTCAAGGTTATAAATCTAGCTGTAATCTATCATTGAAAATGTTAAGAATGTTTGAGATCGATATAATTCTGTAGGAGTTGACAGAGTGTACCTTCCATAATTTTCCTTTTTACACTTTATTAATCTATTAATTCACATAGTTTGTTTGCGTTATTTGTGATAATCATTGATACGCAGGTACAAAGTGGTACTCTAATGCATTCCTTACTTATCGTTATTATCAACATTCTGTGTATTTTTATATTAAACAACATTTTTCAAATTTCAAAGATAATATTTGTGTAACAAGTATGCTGGTTATCTTTTTCCCTTTTTAATTTATAAACTAGCTTGTCTAGAGTTTTAATATTTTCTCCTCAGTTATAAAGTCTTTTGTAAGATTATAAGGTAACAACTTGTTCCTGACTATTGCCTATTGTGATAGATATTGTGATAGATATTAAGTAAAGAGAAACGTCTCAGGTAAATGATAGGTTAAATTATTCTTGCACAGCTTTGTCTCACTCCGTTGCATGCTGATTCTTCACGAAGGTTTGGTTAGAGACGTGTCTGGAGGATGCTCAGTAACGCTGCTTCAAGGAGTAGTTAGATGAGTTGATTGTTAAACGTTGAAATCGAGCGAAAACCTATTATTTGGATAGCATATGATAAATGTAAATAAACATTTACTTTCAATGTATGAAGATTTTTCTTCCATAGAAACTTCTTCAGCAGAAAAGATGTGATATTTTGTTATACAAAATAAATGAAGGATTTCTTAAATAACAAATCCCACTCTCTCTTTTGAAAAAGTTTGATAGATTTTGCCAGGAGTTTTCTTCTTTGTGTATTTTCCACTTATTATCTGGTTTGTTTGTATGCTGTTTGACTACATTTACATTTGAAATGCCAGAGTAATATGCACAAAAATACTTTTATATGTTTTGGTGTATTGTCATTTTCTGTGAGAATGAATCTTTGGATTTTTCAAACTATAAGGTTGATTGTTAGGAACCCTTGAACTTTGGATCTGTTGCATTTTCCCCATTATTTTCATTTCCCTTCCACGCACCTAAATCACATTACAATTTAGTGTAAATTTTCATCTATCTTATCTATCTATCTCTCTCTCTATATATATATATGTATATAAACATACACATACATATATACACACCCATACCCAAACATATATATATATATATATATA
>NC_068981.1:25618555-25619493 GCF_001194135.2 Octopus bimaculoides
TAATAATAATAATAATAATAATAATAATAATAATAATAATAATAATAATAATAATAATAACAATAATAATAAATGGAGCAAAACACATATAAACAAAAGTTCCTTGGATTAAAGGAACTTTTGTTTATATGCGTTTTGCTCCATTTATTATTATTATTATTATTATGATTCATTTCTACTCAAAATGCATCGCATTAACTTGGTATCTCTACCTATAAAACGGGTGTGTTATTCTGGTATATCTTGTGTGAGTTTGCTACCCATGGTAACTATTAACATATTTAGATTGTCAAGGTTTTCTTTTTTAAACGGAGATAATATTAATATATTCATAAATTATATATATATGTGTGTTCAAATATAAATTAGAAGCAGATTGGGGTATATAAACAAAATCGAACACACATACTCAAGGCCTGTGTATTGTTAGTTCGTGGGGCAGCTGCGTTTTTGTTTTAGGCGTAAGAGAATATATTCTCAAGTCATAGAAAGGCAAAACAACTCACATCACATCCCTTTTTGGAGCGACAAACATTGTATTATCAATGCCACATACTGAGCAAGGCCTACTGCAACCTAAATCGCCGACTGAGGCTATATGCCAAGCAGATGATTCTTAAACCATTTAGCATAAAGTTATAGTCGGTGATATAGGTTGCAGCAGTTTTACACCAGGGATATTAAGAATATATTCTCTTACACACGAAAAAAAAAGAGAACTGCTAGCCGTCCCACGAACTAAGAAAACAAGTGTGTGTTCCATTTTGTATACATACATACATACATACATACATGCATACATACATGCATACATACATACATACATGCATACATACATACATACATGCATACATACATACATACATGCATGCATACATACATACATACATATATATATATATATATATGTATATATATATATATATATATATATATAC
>NC_068981.1:25619853-25621019 GCF_001194135.2 Octopus bimaculoides
TATATATATATATATATATACTTATACACACACACACACACACACACACACACACACATACACACATATATGTATGTATGTAATTTAACAGACCGCTCTCTCTTCGTATACATCATAACATCTGTTTGCGAAAAGCTTATTTTACCGTAGTAGCTATGTAGGTAAAATAGAAAAAAACAAAACAAAACAAAAAAAACAATTAGCAAGACAGGATCTGTCTACCGATGGATCTATAATTGTCTGACTGTCCGCCAATGAAACTCTACCATTTATGTATGGAACTGAACATTATATCTAATGTAATAGCGTTTGTGAGTAAAAGTATGCTACACCCTTATACTCTTATATAGGTTAACTTGACTTTGATGGCCATGGCAACATATACAATGGTCATTGTCAAGCAGTGAATCCGATGAAACTAATTTAACCCTAATGTCAGACGACCGTCTATTATAATGGTTAATATCTTAAAATGACACAAATATTTTAAATTGTTCATATGATTACCCATTGTTCGTCACTTGAAGGCATTCCCTAATTTTGTAAATAATATTTTTTGATGAGGTTTTCGCTAGCATTTGAACAGAGCACTTTCATTTGAAAACAACTATTCTCTTATTCTTTTACTTGCACCAGTCATTTGACTGCGCCCATGTTGTAGCACAGCATTGGAGAGTTTTCAGTCGAAGATATCAACTCCAGGACTTATTCTTTCTAAGCCTTGCACTTAATCTATCGGACATCTTTGCCGAACCGCTAATGTTACAGGGACGTAAACACACCCAAGCGATGCAAGGGAGACAAACTTAAACGCAAAGTCATACACATATAAATATACACATTTACATTTATGCATATACACACACACACACGCACGCGCACGCACGCACACACACACACACACACATATAATATACATACACATACGTATGTATATGTATATATTTATGTGTGTATCTTTGTGTCTGTTTTTCTTCCCTCCGTCGCTTGATAACTGAAATCGTTGTGTTTACGTCCCCGTAACTTAGCGGTTCGGCCAAAGTGACCGATAGAATAATTACTAGGCTTACAAAGACTAATTCCTGGAGTTGATATATTTGAATAAAAAACCCCCTTCAAGGCGGTACTCCAGCATGGCCGCAGTCAAATATATATATATATATATA
>NC_068981.1:25622851-25624690 GCF_001194135.2 Octopus bimaculoides
TATATATATATATATATATATATATATATATTTGACTGCGGCCATGCTGGAGTACCGCCTTGAAGGGTTTTTTTTATTCGAATATATGGCGGTGCTCTAGCATGGCCGAAGTCAAATGACTGAAACAAGTCAAAGAGTAAAAGAGTATATATACATATATATGTCAGGTCGCTCTTGAGTGCTACTGGTACCATGTAATCCAATACAACCTGTTACATTGTCGGGTCGTCTACGACTAAACTGGCAACCCCACCAAGCGTGCTTGGTGAGGGGATGAGGGTAACTGTTGGACACCCTGCGGGACAAAAAATAACGCCTGTCAAAGGGCGGAAGAACTACAGGGTAGTCAACGGCTATTCCACCTTTTCCCCTGTCTTTCAACTTCCGTTGCACATTCCAATCTACGCTTCATACTTCATTTAAATCATCTTTTCCACGAGTTCCTCGCTCGCACTAAACAACATAAACTCCGCTCTTTCATTTTGACCCACCCGATGTTACTAGACCCCCTCTCTCCCCTCCCTTCTTTCTCCACGATCACTTCCTCTCATCTTCACCTCACCCCTGCATTACTCCAACCCCCACGCCCTTCCTACTCATCCTCTCTCTCTCTCTCTCTCCCAAGCCTTCCACTGCCCCCTCCACCACTCCCCACTTCAGTCTGTTATTACCATTCCTCCTGATCTCCTCTCTGAGACAGAGCGCTCTGCGGCGGATGTAATCGACTTAATCCCTTTGTCTATCCTTGTTTGTCCCCTCTGTTTAGCCCCTTGTGGGCAATAAAGAAATACGTTGCAGTTGTCAGAGTCTACACATTTTGTACTGCGATAACCTAATTTGGTAAGTGATTGAGAGAAGATTGCTGAATCATGAATAAAATTCAGGTAACAAGGACAGATTCAAAGTTCACGGATGATATCAACATATACGGATGTTGAGCAGGATTTACCACCATCGGTTAGTGCTGGCACGTGTCTCCCGACGGGTCCCATTTCAGCAGAAAGAAATAAGTAATTGCCAATGGCTGCATGAGACAGACTTTCGTTTCGGGCATTCAAATCAGAGTATATTTTACTTTGGGCGGGAATTGTCACCGATGTTACGAGCAAGACGACGTTGAAAAGAAATATTACTGCCTGGGTGAGAACCTGTCAGAAAGAAAATATATTTGTCGGCGGTGAGCTAGCAGAAACGTTAGCACGCCGGGTGAAATGCTTAGCGGTATTTCGTCTGCTGCTACATTCTGAGTTCAAATTCCGCCGAGGTCGACATTGCCTTTCATCCTTTCGGGGTCGATTAAATAATTACCAGTTGCGCACTGGGATCGATGTAATCGACTTAATCCGTTTGTCTGTCCTTGTTTGTCCCTTCTATGTTCAGCTCCTTGTGGACAATCAAGAAATAAGAAATATATTTGTCAACGGTACTTTCGATATGAGACACATTTATCGTCTTAAACAAAAAATAAATTTACTTTAGGTGCATATATCAATTTATGATGACTTACGTTATGAAATTTTATTCCAGAAAGTTGAGCGAGTAATATCAGAAATACAGGAATGTTATCTAAATACGGAAATATAAGCAAACTATGATAAAATACAAAATCAAGCTACTTGTCTTACAGCTTGTCTCAACTGATAAGTGTCTCAACAACAGTCGATCTAAAGTATTGAAGTGCTGCAGTCAAGTGAGAAAGAAAGTGAGAGAAACGGAATAGAAGTATATATACGAACGGTGGTGCCCCAGCATGACCGCAGCTTGTGAGCTGAAACTAGTACGCAAAGAATGTAAAGATATATATATATATATATATATATATATATATATATATATATA
>NC_068981.1:25624833-25630242 GCF_001194135.2 Octopus bimaculoides
AGAGAGAGAGAGAGAGAGAGAGAGAGAGAGATAAATAGATAGATACATACATACATACATACATACATACATACATACATACATACATACTTACATACATACATATATACATACATACATACACACATACATGCATACATACATATAGCAGGTCATCTCATAAGTTCTGTTCGAATTTTGGATAAAGAAAACAAGTGATCAAATGTTATATTTAATTGAAATTTAATCATCAATGTACTTTCCCTGATTATCTATGACTTCCTTCCATCTATTTACAAACTCTTTAATGCCATCAATGTTAAACTCTTTTGGTTTCATAGCGAAGAACTCTGAAATGTCAGTTTCGACCACCTAGCTTCTGAAAGTTATGTCCCCAAAATGATTCTGTAAACTACAAAACAAATAGTAGTCTTAAGGAGCTCTTCGATCTTCTGTGATGTGATCTTTTCAATGTGGGGTCACGCATTGCCCTGATGAAACATCACTCATTTGCGATTCACTAAAGCGGATCTTTTTTCTTCAGTTTGGTTCAAACGCTCTAATTGATGAGAGTACACTTGAGTATTGATTGTTGCATTAGGTGGTAAGAATTCAAAGTGAATTACTCATTTGCAACTCCACCAGATAGAAAGAAAAAATGTTTGCCCATAAAGTTCCCTTCTCGGTTGTGGTTGAGCTTTTTTCCCTTTTACTAAGTCACTGTTTACGACGCTTAACATTTCGATAGAAGATCCATTTTTCGTCATCAATCAGAAGTCTATCCAAAAATGGTGAAATAAGTTCGCAAGGATGGAGGGAAGAGCAGAAGTCAACTCGGGATTTGCGATTGATTCTGAACAATTCATGAGGCACCCATTTTCCAGGTTGTTGAAGATGTCGATGAACAGTTGTATGGTTTGAACTTAGCTTTATTGTCAATTCTTCAACTGATAATGCAGGATTTTCTTCAAGTAATGCCTCAAGGAGCTTATCATTAAACTCAACGTCCTGTTGGAGCTTCATCCTCAAGGCTAAAATCTCCACTTATGAATTTTGCAGACCATCTTCTGCAAGGTCTGCAAGGTCTTTCATTTAAGCATTCTTTCCCATAAACTGAGTATATGTTTCAAGTCGCTTCGGCTGCAGAGACAGGAGTGATGTGTATGATTAGAATGAGGAGATAGGTCAAATCAAAAACAGGAGGAGAAAAAATTGAGGTGGAATGAAGAGTATAAGGGAGCCAACTTGTTCTGATTACTTGCTTTACTAATTCATTTATGAATAAATCTGCATAAGTTGTCTGTGAATTAGCGTTTGCATAGCTGAATAGCCGATCTCTATGAAGAATCGCCAATCGTATTTGAAATACGTTTTCCAAATCGAGGCATTTGTGAAAGCTGGAAGCGAAACTAGGCCGCTAACGACAAAATTCTCGAAATGTTTCACGTCGCTATGTCCAAAATTTTCGGGTCACTCTTGTGAAGGTGCATTGTTGTTCAAAAATATCAGCTTCGCTATTGTTCTCCACAATTTTACTAATAAAGATAATAAAATATTGTTAAATTTGTATTTATACATTTTACATTAATGTTGAAATTATTTTCAACTACACCGCCGGTCAGATAAGTGGATTTTATACACACACATACACACACACACGCACACACACACACACACACACACACACACACACACACACACACACACACACATATATATATGCAGTTATTACATATCACACAAGAAGACATCTGCTTGGTTGGTGTCTTCTTTCTGAACCGCGATCCGTCATAATTCATGGATATACAGTCGAGGCAATTAAAAGGCCAAAAATTGGGGCGGATGTCGTAGAAATTCTCTGATGACCACTTTTAACGCATTTCGGAAGACTTCGAAGCAGTGACCAGAAGGAAGGGACACAACACGCGTTCTGGCTGCGTCTACTAACCGAAATTCGTGCCCACATTTTGAACGGGGCCTTAAGGTCAATTCAGATGGCTATATGAAACTCCTGGACACTGATCCTTCCCTGGTTGCAGAGCGTTGCTAATGGAAAGCAGTACGTGTGACAGCATGAATCGGCTTTTTGCGATACTTCCGAAATGCGTTAAAAGTAGTCATCAGAGGATTTCTACGACATCACCCGCCCCAATTTCTGGCCTCCTAATTGCTTCGACTGTAAATCCATGAATTATGACGGATCGCGGTTCAGAAAGACACTAACCAAGGCCAAGCTGGTGGTAAAGATCAAGTAGTCATCCGAAGATCTTCCCAAGAGCATTGTGAGACGCACACGTGCCAGATTCCGAAGCCATTGTTCGTCCATGGTGCAAGGTAAGAAAGGCTACTTTCAGTAAGCTGTTATCTCCCAGCGATATATTTTTTAGTGTTTAAGATACCCTTACTTTGTGGGGAGCGATCGTGTTTCCTTTTCGTTTTGAACAAACTTTCAAATTTAGCCCAACACCCTACTCTCTCTCTCTCTCTCTCTCTCTCTCTCTCTCTCTCTCTCTCTCTCTCTCTCTCTCTCTCTCTCTCTCTCTCTCACACACACACACACACACACACACACACACACACACACACACACTCATACATATTTATATATGTCAGAATTTTGCTTTAGAAGACAGCTCAATATGGCAGTGTCTGGATTTTGGACAGTCACTGAGAACCATGTTCCTCTGGTGTGTGAGTATATATATATATATATATATATATATATATATATATATACACATGTATATATGTATATATGTATAGGTATATATATATTAACCCGACATATTTCAAATCGTTAACAAGATTTGCTTCATTGTTTTTGACTTAACTGCGCTTATGGATAAATTAGAACTGTGATGAAAGAAGAGACTATTTGAAAGCTAGCAGAATTTCTTTGAACGCTAAACCCACATAAATTTCAAATAATTTGTGAGCAAATGTGCAACAGTATTAACTGTAATGATCATGTGTAGAGATTCTAAATGGCTTAATAATACTATTAAAATGTGTTTACTTACAGCAGGTACCTTGACTGTAATGCTCGATTACTTCGAAATGAATACGGATTACTTGTTAGTAAATATAGTCAAAATCAGTATAGCCTTATTTTCAAATAGAGTCTGATTATGTTCACTTCTCGATGTGATATGCGGTCTTAATGATATTGGCTGCCTTGACTTTGCTTAGACATAACGAAACTACCAAGGATAAAGCAAGTTATTGTTTTTCAACAAGAGTAAAAGGAAGTAACAAAATTTCGGAAATGCATTTTTCCGTTGAGTTTGTAAATCCGGAGGTAATCGATTATATTGTACTTTTGTGACTGACATAATTCTTGGAAAATCGGTTAAAAGGAACAGGATATATATTCAATTGATTTTGTATTAACTCGCGTTGCATGGGAGCGGTGTTTGTGATTAACATTGATTCATGTGTACAGGAAATTACGAAACATTACGTTTCAAATCTTTATTTGAATAGTGTCTGTGTATGTTAAGCAGCAAATATTTTTTGTTTTCAAATTTCAAAGAATACATTTGAATAAGGAGGATACATTATGTGAAACGCAGCATTCAAGGAGCAGTTAGCTAAATTGAATGTTGGACGTCAAACCGGGAAGATCCGATTACTAATATAGAATATAGTAAATAAATATTTCCATATTGTCTCTTTCAAAGTAACCTATTTAACTATTTCAAGACAAAGAGTGTTTTGGTTTGTTATATTTCGGGATGGTCATTTCCCTTTTTTTTTTACCGATAAACAAACGTACTATATATTAGTTCTTCACTTCAAATTTATTATTGTTCATATTTTACGTCCTTTGTCTGGAAATCTTTCGTCACATACTCTATGACCTCTCAGCGCCACTCCATCCCACGTGTCTCCCCTCCCCTGTTCTGATTAATGCAGTATTTCAAAAATAGCACAATTCCTCTCTCACTAATAAAAACATTTAGTAAATTTTGGCAGGAGTTTTCTGTCGTGTATTTTCAACTTTTTTATCTGTTTTGTGTTCTGTTTGACAACATTTACAAATGAAATAGTGAGCATTTAACACAGAAACACTTTTACCATATGTTTCTGGCGTGTTGATATTTTATGTGTGAATGAAACTTTGGACATGTATGTTTTTCTCAAATTATAGACCTTTGGATCTATTGTATTTTTCCCATTGAATTCAGCATTTTCCCTTCATTTCCATTCACACATACCGCATTCCTATCTATCTATCTATCTATCTATCTATCTATCTATCTATCTATCTATCTATCTATCTATCTGTCTGTCTGTCTGTCTGTCTGTATGTATGTATGTATGTATGTATACAACTAATTTAGAGACGAACCACCACTCTACAATTCAGTCAACTCAAAACCCGTCCAAATCCATGCTGTGAGACATATACCATCTTAATATATCTAATATTTTAATCTGAAAATTTAAATTAGATAACATATTACATAAATAAATCATATAAATTATAGAAATAAATCATAGAAATATTAATTTAAAAAATTTAAAAAGTCAAATTTATCAATTGGACAGTAAAAATTAATACGATAATATACAGTATGGAAGTATAAATGTAAAACGTTAGGGCTTGTACATAGACTACGCGCGTTTCATGGCTGAAACAGGACTATATAAAATCATAAGCAAATTCTATCCGAGTTCATTAGAACGGGGAAATGATTTTACTCCCAAAATCAGTCACCCTTCAGGTCAAATCCCTAAGAAAATACCTAAAATTCTTCAAGAAATAAACATAAACATGAAAAATAAAAATATAAATAATGAGACAAAATCTGTAAACTAATCCCTACATTAACGGTATTACTATAATTACTAAGAGTTACAATCTAAAAATATTATAGTATTATAGTAAACAAGGTTAAAACGTAATCATAGGTATTCCAATTCATTAGAGAAAAGTCTAATTAGAGAAAAGTCTAATTCTTCCATTGCATGTAACACGGGCAACGCCGGGTATCTCTGCTAGTATTCTATATATGTACGTATGTATATACGTATGTATGCCTGTATAAATGTGAGATAATAGTTTCACTTTAATAGTTTCAGTATTAAAGTGAAACTATTAAAGCGAAAATATCTGACATTACAATAGAGAGATATTGTTTCACTTTTCACACGTAATACTGCAATAGTGGAGGAGATGTCATATTGTACTCGGCTCACACTAGGCAGGAAGCTAAAATATTTTTGACCTAAAACACTACATGGACACTAAGTAGGGCATGTGTAAAATTTGAATGAAATTGGTTTTGTAGTTCTTTAAGTTTTAGGAATTCACACAGACAGACACACATTCTCACCTCTATATATATATATATATATATAATGTGTTTATTTTGGGAAGTCCAGTGTGTGGCATTATTCTGTAGTAATGCCCCTTATATATATATA
>NC_068981.1:25630444-25631733 GCF_001194135.2 Octopus bimaculoides
ATTCATATATTAACAGTTTAGACCTTAATTGTAAAAAAGGCGTGGAACATTTATTCTATATTCTATGCTAATTTAGTTAATTGTAAGAGAGAAGTTTAAATGTAATAAAATGTTTTGAAAGAAATTTAAAGTGCCTACTTGATAATTGTAAACCTACTTTTGGGTCACCCTATACGTATATGCGTGTGTGTATCTGTCTATCTATCTGTGTATCTGTCTATCTATATATGTATCTATCTATCTATCTATCTATCTATCTATCTATCTATCTATCTATCTATCCATCTATCTATTTATTTATCTATCTATCTTTCTGTCTATGGTTGTTATCGGTCTATCTATCCATTCACCTATCTAATAGCCAATGATTCCCTCTACGTATACATCACAACATTATTTTATGGAAGCCGAATGTACCTTAGTAGCTACGTATGTAACACAAACAAACAGTGAGTAGCTAACCATCTATGTAACCATTGATCAGTTCACTCTGTCCTCTAATCTTACACGTCCCCTCTATCTATGAAGCTAAACATCTTCCGTAATAGAGTGTATGAACAAAGTTATTATACTCTTATAGCTCTATAAAGCTTAATTTTGTCTTGATGGCCGGGCTAACGCATATAATCTGCAATGTGTATGCCATTCGTAATGGAAGACGGTGATACTTTTGCTGCTGATGAAGATGAAGCTGGAGTTGATGGTGATGATGTAAGCTATTATAATAAATGAAAACAGAAAGAGATGGTGGTGACGATAGCAGCATTGGCAGAAGTGATAGTGAAGCTTGTTGCGACGTTGCCATTAATGGTAGAAACACACATACACTAAACCGTACCAGTTATACAAAGATAAATATTTTACATATATCTATATACTTAAACATAGAGAAATAGGGGCATATATCTGATTATGTTTCTATAGCGGATTACGTCGTCGATTTCAACATATAAGGCTACAACAGCCTTACATAGCTATTTTACTATAAGCATAGCTTGTTTATTTAAATAATTCAGGATTGTGTAGGATTACGCACACTTTTGGAAATGTTCATAGAAGAAAGTTTGCGCAATTTTTTGGCCGCAAACACAATGAGCAACATATCTCAAGCATTATTTTTTTCCATCATATTGTTTAGCTACCATTGCTAGGGCTCAGAGACCAACTAAATCTGGTAGTCTAAATGCACTTCTGGGTAACAAATCACGAATATAATATAAATAAATTATTGAATTTCAATATAATATCTCTAACTTTTATTTATCTCTATTATATATATATATATATAT
>NC_068981.1:25631898-25636769 GCF_001194135.2 Octopus bimaculoides
GTACGCATATACAGATATATATGCATTTATACATACCTACATGCATATATATATGTGTATATGTGTGTATGCGTACGTGCGTATATATATATATATATATATATATATACGTACATATAATGCAAATATATACATACGCACACACGCATACACACATATACACGTGGATTTCCTTTTTAGCTCACGATTGTATTACTGTATGATTTGTCACATTGCAGTGCCAAGAAAAATACATAAGTGCGTGACATGCTCCTTGACTTAAAAGTGTTGAAAGTCATGTAGACGAAGACTCTTGAAACATTGTTGGGGTCGACTATACACTTTTCGTCAATGTCAGCTTCTCAGTAGTTTGCATTGAGTGGCCAAATGTTGACATCGGTGAAACTGTAACATTGCCGGAAGTGTTTTTGTTTCTTTTGTGGGATTTGTGGAATTTAGAAGAAACTAGAATCTAGTGAAATTCAGTATTTTAGGTGTATGAAATTTTGGCGGTGTCATAATTAGATATAACCTAGTAGTTATATTGCAGAGAAAATCGTTTTTTAAGTAGAATGACGTATTGCCAATACAGCGACATAAATTTTCTCTGCGGGTGGTAACTACCTTATATTTATTTCTACGTGCGTTGCATGTACGAATATATTGACCCACCTCTCTATGTGTATGGGTTTGCGTTTGTATTTGTATATTTAATTATATCTTAGCCCCTCTTTCTAGTGTGAGAAAACGTACAGTCACTTGTATGAACACCAATATCATCAGATTTTACTAGCTTCGCCGTTGGTACATTATAATCACCAATACAACATTTGGTGTCCCCAATAATAAGCTGTAGTTTTAATTATAATATCACGCCAGCAGCACTTTGAAATTTCGATGTGAACTACAACAGCGACACTACTACCATTAACACAATATTGTCATCATCATCATGATCATTGTCATCAACATTTTTCCGATTACGTTGCAAAAAAAAAGAACATTGCAAGATGTCTCACCATCGTCATTATCGCTGCCACCTGCTAACATTCTCATCTTCAACTGTCGTAATCCGTGTCATAAACAGCACTATCTCTATCTGCATCACCATCTCCATTGTTACCACCACTATCACTTGCACTACCTTCACCGACACTTCTCACAATTTTGCAAGCCAACACCAACACCACCCTTGTCACCGTTATCTTACACACTCGTTTCACTCTGTGTATTTCTCTGTCTATCTTTTCGAACAATCTCTCTGTACTTGTTACAAGACAATACCATTTTACTTACCCATCTCAAAAGGATCTTCAATTTAACACAATATTTATTTGCAGATATCACAATTTTAAAAGATACCAGTTAAAACTTCAGCATGTGCATGCCTAAGGTAACAATCTCCTTATAGACACACAGAGACAGACAGAGACACACACATACACAAACACACAGAATATACAAACAGACAGACAGACAGACACATACGCACACACAAACACACAGAATATACAAACACACGTGGGTATATTGAGTGAGAAAGATATACATTAATATAAAGAGAAGTGGGTCTATCTTAATGTCTGTCTTTCTCACTCTATATATCCACGTGGACCATTTACACTTAATCCATTACTTCGACATAAACGTATCATTCAAAATACTCCCTGGATTTACCTGGGATTATACCTTCATGGAAGTACGGATCAACCTCCAAACCCTCTGTAAAAAGATGCACTGTGAACTTTATCCTCCTGTCTGTATTCTATCTACTTTTACCCTTTATTCTTTATAAAGTACGAATTTCCCTGTCTAGAACTTCCATACATACTCACCTTGTCTCTGATGACGGAATACCCAGTGTACGGACATGCTAGCCTATCACTTGGGATACCTAGAAACAGCTGCAAGACTTCAAATTCACCTTAACCTAAATTATCATAAATGACTTGAGATACTCATCCTGCCTTGCTGTTTGTTGTCCTTTTTTTTCTAATATATACCAGCTAACAACACTGAAGCCTAATACGGATCCCTAGCTCCAGCTTCGGCTGTGAACTTGGAACCTACCGGATAACCAATTATAGCACTTAGCATACCTATTCTTTTAGATCACAAGTAGATTGAGGCCCTTATATATATATATATATATAGATATAGATAGATAGATATATATATATATACATACATACACATGTATATATATATATATATATATATATATATATATATATATATATATAAAACCAGAGTGTTAGAAACACCTATAATGCTAGAAATAAGAGTTCAAATGCTCTAAAACTGTAGTCAAAGCACATAATTATATGCATATATACTGACAGAGACTATAGTCACAAGAAAAACACCGGTTTAGAATTCCTCATACGGACTAGTCAGTTTCGGCAATTTTCGTTGCCTCATCAGTAAGGACTTGCTCGACTTTGATTGATTCTGGACTGAATTCTCTGTCAGTATATATGTTTTCACCATAAAAATCTATGGATGATTTCGGTAATTGCTAATGTGTATACAGAAAATTAACGTAGACAGCAGCATACAATATTTTACCAAAAAGGAAAACTATAATTTTCACTAAATATGACTAGGGCTTTAGAGACACCTACGTTGCTCGATAGTCCCTGTCACTATATATGTGTACAATTTTGTGCTTTGGCTATAGCATTAGAGCATTTTAGCGCTTATTTCTAGTAATGTAGGTGTTTGTAATACCCTAGTCATATCTAGCACTAATAATTATAGCTTTCCTTTTCGGTAAAGCATTGCAGACTGGTGTCTATATTAATTTTCTGTATCCACATTAGCGATTTGTTAAACCATCAGTAGAGTTTTATGGTAAAAACTGGCAGAGAATTCACTCTATATACAGACCGAGAATTCACTCTAAAATCTGCCAAAGTCGAGCCAGTCTTATTGATGAAGCAACGGAAATTGACCGGTCAGTTTAGGGAATTCTCGATAGGTGTTTTCGAGCGATTATAGTCTTTGTCAGTATATATGTACACATTTATGTGCTTTCACTACAGCATTAGAGTATTTTAGCTCTAATTTCTAGCAATGCAAGTGTTTCCAACACCCTCGTCGTAGTTAGTGACAATTATAATTTTCCTTTTTAGTAAAACATCGCATACTGCTGTCTGTATTAATTATATATCTATATTATTCTAAAACTCGAAGTTTGTTTTCCTGCTATTTGATTAAGATGATAAAGATTACCATTAAAATAGTAATTTATCCCTTTAAGAATAAAAAAAAATTAAATTAAAAATGTCGACACTGAAAGAGTCGTCAGTAGATACTGCTGTCCATCCTTTATTCGTACTGTCATTTTCCTTCCCTTAATCATTTATACAACATTCGATTCCCAATGGACTGAGAGATAGAAATTCTCCCTATATTTTTATGAGATATTGTTTAAATTACACGTACTTGATATTTTTTCTTAAAGGGGAAAATTACAATCTTATTTGAAATAAAATATTAATCTTTATCATCTTAATCAAAATGCAGAAAAACAGAGAGACTATCGCTTTATAGACGAAGATCTGTTGCAATGGGGGGGGGGGTTGAATCTCATATGCAAAAACAAACAACAAATGGGTTTTACCTTATCATGAAACTCTTTTAAGAAGATTCATATGCCACTGCCACGTTGAAATCTTTGCCTCAGTAAGGTCATTTAAGGATATATGCCCGTGGTCAATTAGGGAGTGAATTTTAGGGCTTATAAATCTAATATTTTTCTATCCTTCCTTAATACCGGTTCCCATATGCCAGTTCCCAGGTTTGAAATTTCCCCAAGACACCTGAATATCGATTTCAAGCAATGACCTCAACAATAACTATAATAATAATAATAATAATAATAATAATAATAATAATAATAATAATAATAATAATAATAATAATAACATCGAAAGATACCCTAGGAATGAGAACCCAGCTTCGAAAGTTCTCCAAGACACCTGAAGAAGGCTGGAGGGTATATTAACCGAAACGTTGTATTAACAACAAACTAGATGAGAACAAATATCCGTCGAATGTAAATAATGTAAATAATGAACTTTTGTAATATACGTATGTCAATGGCAATATAACTGCTTTAAAGCGTTTGGTACTGCTGCAGTGGACTGACAAATAAAATACTTCTTAATCAGTAGGATACATATTTACTACTTGTTCTGACTCATGGCACACTTCCTGTTCTCACGACCTTTCCTCAACTAAGATGAGATAGACGCTTTTGTAAATGAGCTTTTCTAGGACAATAACCAGTATCAACTTGGGATAAAAGAAGAAAAAAACTGGTAGAAAGGCGACGTCAGACGATGCTACACGATAGCTTCTCCCTTGAATGCGAGACTTCTTTTGTTGTAACTTGAAGAATAAAGCAAATAAGTTAACAAAATATTACAAAATGTTTGACTCAACACTATAAAACAAGAAAAACATCTCCATACCTTGTAAAACAGAACATAAAACAAAGCTAGTTCTGTAAACATTAGACGATAACACTACAGTTTGACGATAACATTACAGTTAGATGATAACACTATAATTTGGTGATAATACTACAGTTCAAAACACCTAGATGGCACTGGCTGAAAAGAGGAAACCAATGTGATGAGTGCTATACCATTTGGACCTAAGCTTGATTAACCAATGTGCAGTCACCTAAAAGCACATAAATGTGAAACAAGATGCGAACAAATAGTACTCGAATACCGGAGGTAGAGTAATATACTTTATTATTAAAGCTGTAAAAACATCACAAAAATATCACAAAACAGAAACTTCCCGGCGAATGGAAACGTCAAACTCTGAGTTGCAACTTTTGGGATATTTTGTGATGTTCTTGCAGCTTTAATAATAAG
>NC_068981.1:25636779-25637521 GCF_001194135.2 Octopus bimaculoides
ATATATATATATATATAACAAGCAAATTAGCTAGTTATAAAATCTCTATAAGAGATGAAAGCAGTAACTATACTGGAATGGTCACTTCAACATGCCCACTTGGAAAGAACAGACATTACTACCATTTTAATCCAAGGTGGACACCTCCCCCAGCTGATTATTCGATACAATCTGCACCCGCTATTTATTGTGAGCAGGGAAGAGAACCCCTACTACGTTTTAGCCATGAGACCTTATCTATAGCGTATCTATAGCGGACGAGACTCCACCACCGAGTATCCGCACAGGTTTATAACGTTTCGGGCATGCCGCTTCTTCAGAAAGAGGAGAGAGGAAACGTCCGAAGAAGGCAAAAATATCGAAGAAAAGCACGTGTGTAGTTACATGGCTGAAGTGAATGGAATTGGAAAGAGATGGAGAAAGTAGTTTTAAAGGCAGATGAATGCGAAAATGGCCAGTGTGTGTGTGTGTGTGTGTGTGTGTGTGTGTTGTAAAATTGTGAAATTGTGAAATTTTCGCCAAGAACGGATTGTATTTTTAAACCATGTGTGGTTTTCTGGTATTATGTTTATTTTTTTCCTGAAGATGTATAAAGGAATTTTGATTTATTAAGCCTCTGAATGAATTCTTTATACTGAAATATATATTGAAGATATATATGTTCATTTAATATATACGTTTTTGCGTCGTAACTCCTTTTTTATTATTATATATATATATATATATACATACATACATATAT
>NC_068981.1:25638041-25639375 GCF_001194135.2 Octopus bimaculoides
TATATATATATATATAGATAAATAGATAGATAGAGAGGTAGATAGATAGATAGATAGATAGATAGATAGATAGATAGATAGATAGATAGATAGATAGATATATTCGAAGTCAAGAAGCCTATAAGCAACCACCTACTGGCAAATAACGACAAATAACAACTAGGCGTAACCGAGTTTATTGTACGAGTTAGTTTCTGAGAAGTCACCCGGCCAGTCACATCTGCTCCGAAAGCTGCACCATAACCAGTTGTATACTATCTCACTTGCGAAGGATTGATGAAAGATGAGTTAAAACGATTATTGTGATTAATAGAGAATCTCCTGAATTCTTGAATTCTATTTTATGTTTCTCTCATTTGTTATATAGTCAACGACTACGGAGGAATTCTTGAAGTAGATCCAGTGGCATTTATAGTGTGAATGATTCTTGATAGTGATAGACAGTGAACGTGCTTTAATCGGCATACGACCATGTGTATACGCACGCTTTAATCAACTTCCCATATATATCATTTGGAGGCCCAATGGCCCAGTGGTTAGGGCAGCGGACTTGTGGTCATAGGATCGCGGTTATAGGATCGTTGTTTCGATTCACAGACCGGGCGTTGTGAGTGTTTATTGAACGAAAACACCTAAAGCTCCACGAGGCTCCGGCAGGGGATGGTGGCGAACCTTGCTGTAGTCTTTCACCACAACTTTCTCTCACTCTTACTTCCTGTTTCTGTTGTGCCTGTAATTCAAAGGGTCAGCCTTGTCACACTTTGTGTCACGCTGAATATCCCCGAGAACTACGTTAAAGGTACGCGTGTCTGTAGAGTGCTCAGCCACTTGTACGTTAATTTCACGAGCAGGCTGTTCCGTTGATCGGATCAAGTGGAACCCTCGACGTCCTAAGCGACGGAGTGCCAACAACAAATATATATATCATATAATCAATCGCTTGGTGGTGCACATCATGTATGCAGTCATCAAAGGGTTATTTTAAAAAATCACATTAAACTTTGAAGCACTGTATATAATAATGTATTCTAATATGTCCCAAAAGTACTACGCTGAAGGTGAGAGGCGTATATAGGAACTAAACTTTCGTTATATTTTATGTTGTCTAACATTAGTTAAAAATTATAGGAAAACACTACGTTATATCTTTTATGATCACTTATTTCGTGATGTGATATGTATTTCGTTGAACAGAGTGTCACGTATGCTAAATTGAATACAATGACAATCACATTATTCAATGAAAATCTTTGCGTAATTTACGGATGTTTTGTAGAAACACACACACACACACACACACAATATATATATATATATATATATATATATATATA
>NC_068981.1:25640511-25648531 GCF_001194135.2 Octopus bimaculoides
TATATATATATATATATATATATATATATATATATGTATGTATGTATGTATGTATATATTACATACATGCATACATGCATACATACATAGATACATCCGTTGAGTGTGTTTATGTACTTACATAGTCTGTGTTAGAAGCGTATCAAAATATGCACAAAGCTTCAACTATGATGTAGACAATGAAACCTTAAAAGCTTTTCTTGCAGACAAATATTCCTACTCGCAAACGAAAATAAGGAAACGAGATTTTCCTTCCCATTTCATTTGCAGCCACAGAATTCTTGTTTCTTTGTCAAGCAGATGGATAAATTTAAATTGTTGAAAACAATCAAACATTATTTCTGTTTAATCCTCATCACCCCCATTCAAAAATGCTGAGGTTGGTCAAGAGAGTAAATGTTTTTGTACCTTTACCCACATGCAGTGTGGATAAGCTTTGTTGAGTGTATATTTTTCTCATTGTATTAAACGATTTATCGTTTGAAATACTCTAATTTTATTGTAGGTACAATTTAATTCTTTAAAGACTCTTGTTTAGGAAACGAAAATTTTTAGTTCTTTGTTTTACGATTATTATACAGTAGGAGTTGAGACTGTGGAAATTTCACTTTACGTAACTGCTATTAAGTATATTTCGATGAAATCATCATGAAGTTCATGTCATTTTTCAGTACGCTGAATCTTTAGTTTGGGCCTTCGCTTTCATTCCATACTGAAGTTTGTTTAAAGCATAACTCTCTTCCTTCTTTCATTCAAGAAGAAATTTAAAGCTGCAGATGAAGCCTTAAATTTACAAATTAGAAGAATGAAAAATGTTATGTTTGCGTTTTCTCTTTTTGTGTATTGTTAATTGACTGAAAAAATATAGATTCTAATTAACAATATTTGTAAAACAGTTATACCGTCAGAATGAAAATAGTTAGCTATTGACATTATCAACGAAACAACCCAAAACAGCATTATCAAGAACTTCAAAACAAATATTTCAGGAAAAAACATTACGATTCCAAATATGTTATTTTCAGTATGATTGGAAATATATCTTCTGGTTAAACTGTTTTGGCACCGGCATGGTATCTCCCATCTCCCACCTCATAACTTATACATTAATAAGACATCTAATTTCCATAATGTATTGTATTCCTTAAGTACGATTCTATTTTTTTTAAGCGATAGTAGTTATTTCTGTTATGTATAATACAGTTGTGGTTAAGCTTAACTGTCGTATACATAACAGAAACACCTACTATCCACAGACAATTGTTTACTTACGAATTCACACATACGTCACTTGTCGCACCTACTTAATTATTCTTCCTTTTAGTTTCTCATATATTCTTTCTTTTTCGAGTAGAACTCCTCTATCGACTTGCACTTTCAGATCATTGATTTAAGTCATTAATCAACCAAATATGCATCACAGCTTTCTCTCTACTAAGAGTATTTGCCCCCACTGTTTAACAGTGAATGCAGTTTTAAGTAATAAATGTATGGGAAAATAACTACTTTGTATGATTTTGTTATTTATACCTTACTCCACAATTTTTTTTATATTAGATATTTATTATGTGATTTCTCAAAAAAGTGTACGTTATAATTTTTAAGGTTGTTTCAAATAAATTGAAAATAAGATACGCAACATGACTAAGATGTTTTCTATCTCACCTGTTTTTCTTTCAGGTTTTGGTCTTTCTTATCAGTAACATCCTGGTTGTATATTCGGCATCAATTCCATCCCAATGTAAAATACCAAACAACTTGCAAGTCCAGTACGAGAGTCTGACCAGTGCAGCCATTGGCAATAAGTTTTTTCTACCAGCTGAAATGGCTCCAGCCGGAAGTAACCAGCCACCACAGATCAAAGGGAATAAAACTTGTCCAATATCTTCTGCATCTACTGATACCATCAATGAGCGATCAACCTGTCCTTGGTATCTGAACATTACCCATGATTCAACATTATTCCCTCCGTCACGTGCTGAAGTAGTGTGTCGTTGTAGTGACTGTGTAGACACGGATAGCAATCACCAGTGTGTGATGGTATATACTAAAATGACTGTCCTCAAACGTACAGGGGAATGTATTGATGGACTATATGTATATAAACCAAAAGTGATTGATGTAGCCACAGCTTGCGTATGCGCAAGGAAAGTCGATGTTATAACCGAAAAAAATAAGGACGAATACGAGTCGTAAATACGACTGACTACTAAAACGTTCTCTGCGTGTAACGCAAAAGTTATTCATGATATGAAAGCTTAAGTATACCACCATGTGGTTATTAAAATATTTATACACACAAAAACAAAAAACACATACTTTTTTATATGTATATCTATATGTACATATGTATGTATGGTATGCATCTGTATATAATATATATATATATATATACATATATTATAAATTATATTACATTTTATTATATTTAATATATATATATTATAAATTATATTACATTATTCATATTTAATATATATATATTATAAATTATATTACATTTTATCATATTTAATATATATATATACAGAGGGCGGATAGGGAGAGAGAAAGAAAGAAAGTGAGAGAGAAAGGGAGAGAGAGAGAGAAAGTACAGTCAAAGAAATACATTTTGCAAACAATTCTATATTTTATAAATTTTCAAGACGAGTATCTATTTATTGTTGTCATTAAGAAATTAAATTATTGAAAGGATTGTTAGCTAAATGATAATTTTTATGGCATATTCAAAATATCTAAGACTTCAAATAACTTATTTTTATTATGAGCGTTTTTATACACAAAGACACATAAATACTTAAACAAGCATTCATTTTCTCAATTAGAATTTATATGTTAATTAAATTACAATATATGTGGGGAAGACAGTATAATGGACTTCAACCCCTGGGGATAATAATGCTTGAATCCACTTTAACAACGGATTGTATTTAATAATGTTGGTTGCCTAAATAACAATATATACATGGGCACAAGTTTAGGAACTAGTCGATAAAATTGAGCCCAATACTTCGGCCCTTCAAGAATGAAAATCAATGTTGACCAGTGATAGTTGAATTCAGAATTTAAGAACAGTCATTAAATAGAGCAAGGAATTTTTTTCCGGTGTTTCGTCGTTCTATTAATCCACTGGTTTCTATTGCCTAAAAAATGTTTCTAAGTATTATATATAATTATCACATTCTACTTTTACACTATAGATTTAAAATAGTGCAGTTAGTGATAGAGTATTGTCTCATGAAATATCTTATAGGAATTACGGACACACACACACACACACACACCTTGAAATATCAGTTTTAATTTTATCTCTGGGAAAATGGTTTATCCTTCACATATAATTAAATTAAATACGTATTTTTATTCATTAATTACGTAATTTTATGAATAATGATGATTGTATTATTTTCGTTGAAACAGCTGTAGAAAAGAATTAAATTATAAATTTTGCATCATTACTATTCTGAATACATTAATATGCTGCTCTAAGTAGTCATTACTTATACTAACTTATTCCACTTGTAAATTTTGCATTGTAATGATATATTAGAGTTTAACGACTGGCTCATATTGAGTTCTTAAATATATTATGATGCTCAGATCTATAATTCAATACATGCATACGTACATACATACGTACACACACACACACACACACACACACACACACATACATACATACATACATACATAAGAAGAAGAGAAAAAACCCTTCGGTCAAGAATGACCATGGGATTGCAACTAGAAAGTTCATCCCCGAGGCACAAGTTCGAGCAAAGTTCATGGAAGACCTGCAAACGCCGATACAGCTTTGCACCAGTGACCTCACAATTCATTTCTACAGCTGAGTGAGCTGGAGCAACATGAAATAAAGTGTCTTGCTCAAGAACACAACGCTCAGCCGGGTCCCGCAATCAAACTCACTACCTCATGATTGCGAGTCCTACGTTCTAACTACTGAGCCAACCAATTCTTTGATATTTATTTCATATATTTTATTTGATATTTATTTTATATACAGAGTATCGAAATTTCGATATTGAAATTATTTAAATATATTTTGTATAATTTTTAAAAGATTGTTGGATATAACACGTCTATAATAGGTGAAAATGTAAGATACATATTAAACTGTATTATACATAAAATTTGCTTTATATTAAAGTCGTATTTTAATAAAAGTATTATGAACACAAAAACTATCTTTGTCATTTTTCATTTTATTTCTTTCTTTATTTGTATCATTTGGATAAGTATTCAGGTGTTAAATTTCTCATTCCGGGATTGCTATACCTTGAGTAGATAGAATTGATTACTTTGTAAATGACTGTCGTTCTGTGATATATCCTGAAGAGCATGGACTGTGATTTTAAAACAAGGACAATTTACACAGTCAAGTTGAGTGGTTGTTTATTGCACAAAACAATGGTAAGTTCTCTACGTCTAATCTAAGCAAAATTACCCTGTTAGGATATGCATACAGCGGCAAGTTTTAGCGAGAAATTTGTTTGTTTACGTCTCTGTAACTTAGCGGAATGGCAAAAGACGACACATAAAAATAGGGACCAGTCTTAATAAAGCAGGCACAGGGAGTTATCCATTGAACTAAATTTCCTCAATGTAGAGTCCAAATGATTGAAACAAGTAAAAGACAATAAATGATACCCATGACTGTCCAAGTCCATTTGGCATTTTAAAAAATAATTCATTAAGTGGTGCCCTTACCTTATGTGTATTCGGTAATAATTTACACTTGGTAATAATTTAAGAAGCATAGGAATGCTTGTAGCATTATCACGTTCGTCGGGGGCGGCATATTTTGTATTGCCATCACCCTTGATGGGTCGGGTCTGCATCCACTTTCGTCGATAACTTGACCTAGGTATTATACATTTTTCTTCTGTCAGTTTTAGTCTGTATTCACTTACTCACTTAAATATTTTATGTGTTCGACATATTACACTGAGACTCGGTCTTTATCAGAATTTCATTTAGGCAGTCGTTTGAAATTGTACAATACACGGTGCGTTTTGATTGTCAGTAGATGTGTGCAATCTTCCTCAAACTGAATTTGAAAGTACGCCCCTGTGAGGTCTAACTTCGAAAAAAATTTCCCTCCGTTTAGTTTAGCAAAACTTCTTCTGGGCCTGGAAGTGAGTAATTGTGTATGAGTAAGCATAGGCGCGGGAGTGGCTGTGTGGTAAGTAGCTTGCTTACCGACCACATGGTTCTGGGTTCAGTCCCACTGCGTGGCACCTTGGGTAAATGTCTTCTACTATAGCCTCGGGCCGACCAAAGCCTTGTGAGTGGAGTTGGTAGACGGAAACTGAAAGAAGCCCGTCGTATATATGTATATGTATATATATATGTGTGTGTGAGTGTGTGTGTATGTTTGTGTGTCTGTGTTTGTCCCCCCCCAACATCGCTTGACAACCGATGCTGGTGTGTTTACGTCCCGGTAATTTAGCAGTTCAGCAAAAGAGACCGATAGAATAAGTACTAGGCTTCCAAAGAATAAGTCCTGGGGTCGATTTGCTCGACTAAAGGCGGTGCTCCAGCATGACCGCAATCAAATGACTGAAACAAGTGAAAGAGTAAAAGAGTAGTCGTTTAACTCGGTTGAGAAGTCTGCGTACACTCTTAGCTTATTATTATTATTTTTACGTACAACGCCGGTGCTGCCCAGTCTGCATGGTCAATCTTTAAAATTATATTCTTATATTCAGGATTTCCAAACCTTTTTAGTTAGTTATTGACCTGATTTACCGCTGCAAACGGCGCGTTCCGTTTGAGCCTGAAAGTAGGTGTTGAATTTTCTTTGATAGCAAACCTTGATTTTGTTTTTGTGCAACACCCTAAACCTTCCAAAATAATAACAAGAAAAACTTTGGGGAAAGATTCTTTCATATTTTTTTTTTATTTCAGCTCCTCGAATTCGTTCGATCGTTTGACTGCTCCGTTTACGTTATTCCACAAAGCGTTTATGGGTGTATTCCATAAATTAAATTCCTCCATACATTCGGTGCCAAATAAATTAATGGATTTTTTAACACGTAAATATTTACTTTTTGAGTTCGACCTTTGAACATTATATTACAAACACGTTTGCCCGTGAAATATAATTTTCTTCCTGAAACACCATACGATATTTTGTTTGAACTACATAATTTTGGTTTACTCATTTTTCCCCATATTTTCTCGTTTACGATTGTAATATTACTTCCCGTATCTAACTGCATTCTGACACTAGTCTTTTTAATTCTCACATTCACGAAATGTCTGTTTGTTGTAGTCACAGCTTTTTCTGTTTGATAAACTATTTATTTTTCTTGTTTGTTACATTTCCTTATCGTTCTAGTTTTTCAGGGCTATTTTCTGTCCTGTAAACCCGCAGCGAAAACGCTTTGCGTTTTTATATGGACGATCTTTTTTCAAATGCATCAAACTACATGCTAAACCTGGGTCTACATCTCGATATTTTTTCTGTTTTTCCTGCAACACTTTGTCTTCCGACTTTTTTTTACTGGTCTTAAATTTCTTCCGTGTCATGCTTTAATTTTAATATCCTGTCACACTCCTCAGACAGTTTCTACAATGTCAAATCCTGGTTCATTTCTAGTTTTGATAGAAATTTCGTTCGGATTTCTGCATCCCTCCTATCTGACAATCCTTGTGCCAAAACCCAAACCAAACAATTGAAGGAATCTGGAGTAAGCAAATCTCGCCTAAATCTCTCACATTCCTTGTTACTCTGCTGTGTAAGTAGTGAGGTCTTCATCTTCTCTCTTTTTTATGTTTATACATTTCCATCTAGTATAAAACAGTGAACTCACTTCACTAAACATTTTGCACAAAATGTCAACTGCATCGATGAGGTTTATGTTGGACGGTTTGTTGGCAATATGAAGTTACTATACTACTCATGCTCTGCTGTCATTAGATTTCTTAAAACTAGACGCGTTTTTATATCGTCCGTCCAATCCTGGCATTCTCTCTCAAGAATTTATTGAAATCTTCGAAAGTAAGCCTTGAAGGTTACGTCTTCTTCGGGCTCGTATTTGAATGCGCTTATGGAATTTGCTACATGGTCAGCTGAAAATGCATTCTCCGATTTGGTTATCAACATCATTAGTTGCAACATTTGTTCTCGTTGTTCCTTAAGTTGTTGTTGTTGTTGTTTTTGCAACTCAACTATCCAGTCTAACAAGTCTTCTGTATTTTACGATTTTCGTAAGTTTGCACAAAACTTTTGCTTATTTTTGTCGAGGAATTTAATTCTCCACGTGAGTTAACTTAAACTCTTCGAGTGAATGTATTTTTTTTCAGAACGCGTAGATTTTTTGTTTCCTAGTCGCCACTGTTATGAAGCGGCCTTTTGCCACTGTTGTATCTATCTTTTGATGACAGTTTTCGCTCTGACTGATATTTCTATATTCCGAAGTCCTCAATAGAATGTTTCTATCTGGCACTGAACGACCTCCAGTCGTACAGTGTTATTATCCTCAAAAGGTTGGATCGTTATCACGTCCAGTCAGTATTACAGTATAATTACTATGTCAGCACAGACACGACTTTCAACTCAGTCTACACCTACTCTCGATGTTCTCCCTGTCGACCAGCCACTGGGCTATTTATAATGGCCTCTACTACCACTTTTTACAGGGATGGGTATACAGCTTCACTATACAAATATCTATATCTATATCTATATCTATATCTCTCTCTCTCTCTATATATATATATGTATGTATGTATGTATGTATGTTCTTTTATTTGTTTATTTGTTTCAGCTATTTGTCTGCGACCATGCTGGAGCACCGTCTTTAGTCAAACAAATCGACCCAACGTCTTATTCATTGTAAGCCTAGTACTTATTCCATCTGTCTATTTTGCCGAAACGTTATGTTTGGGGGACGTAAACACACCAACATCACCTGTCAAGCGATAGTTGCGCGGACAACCATAGATACACAAACATATATATATATATATATATACATATATATATATATTCATATAT
>NC_068981.1:25648588-25653588 GCF_001194135.2 Octopus bimaculoides
AGTTTGCATCTACCAAATAAACTCACAAGGCTTTGGTCGGCCCGAGGTTATAGTAGAAGTCACTTGCCCAATATGCCACGTATTGAAACTGAACCTGGAGCAATGTGGTTGGAAGCAAGTTTCTTACTACACAGCCACGCATATATATATATGTGTGTGTGTGTGTATGTGTGTGTGTGTGTGTGTGTGTGTGTGTGTGTGGAATATCTTGTACTAAACTTTAGCATCGAAAGTTACACAAACAGCAAAGTACCAAAAATTCCAACATTCCCATCAAGATACAGGAGCAGATACTGCAGCGGCTTGTGTTTGAAGAGCTAACAGCTCTTCCATATTCTCCCAAAATTCCTGAGAGGCCTACAGGTGGTGGATGTAGGGTTACTCAAAGGAAACTGGATCTCTTCTTGCCAAGAGTTCCGAATGATCCTACCTTGCAGCAAGAAACGGTGATGACGGCAGCAACATCAAGCGCCGCGATTCGTCAAATGCAGCCTATCATATTCGTCCACTCTCTCTGTTTATGCAATTTCTGATGAAGTGAATTGGAATGAAAGACTGCATTTGAAACCGGTACTAAAAAACTGCGTTTGAAACCGGTACTAAAACGTTCTTAATGATAAAATTGTTTAGCATTTAGCATTTTCTACCTTGCCTTATTTTCCTTATACATATATGTGTGTGTGTGTGTGTGTGTGTGTGTGTGTGTGTGTGTAATTAATTAATGTTGGATAAAACGATTTAATGATTGTATCAAATGGCCAGCGTGTTAACACCATTTAGGAAAATATTTATACTGATATATAATTATATAGATATAATTATAGCAGAAAAGGTGTGGATAGGCATACCAACATACTGGAAATAGTTAATAGCTCTACAAACCACATATTATTTAACTACGTTAGCACAGGTTGAAAGCGGGCTAGTGAATCAATCAGAAATCGATCTATGAGTAACCCTTTAAAAAATTTGATTGATTCACTAACCCGCTTTCAACCTGTGCTAACGGAGTAAAATAATATGTGGTTTATAGAAGTATTAGTATCTACTTCCAGTATGTTGGTGTGCTATCCACACCCTTTTTTGCTGTAATTGTATCTATGTAATTATATATCAGTGTATATGTGTGTGTGTGTCTGTGTGTGTCTGTTTCTGTGTCTATGTCTCTATGTATATATAGCTCAAAAATCTCTATAACTACTGTTTTCCTTTAGCTACTTTGCTAAATTAGCTAGTTTGCTTGTTGCATGATTTGTGACGGCATGTCACTTATTTTCTATACATTGTCAACTGGAGTGAACTACTGCTATGTCAAGCAGACGAGTATCCATCTCCGACGATGACCATAAAGAGGTCGACATCTTACGGTCTGGTGGTATCAGAGCTAACATAGTAGAGGGTTCTCTACCCGTTTGCAATATATATCGAGTGTAGATTGCATTGAATAACTAACTGGGGGAGGCATCCTCTGAGCTCAAAATTGCAGTTTCGTCGATTTCTAGGGGACACCTGTGTTTAGCTTGCGTTTAACAAAACTTCGCAGTATAAATACTGCTTTCATCTCTTATAGGGTTTTCTCACCTAGCTAGTTTGCTTGTTGCAAGTTCAGTGATTGTATGTCACTTATTTTCTATACACTGCGAGCTGGAGGGAACATCAGCTATACATAGCACACGAATATCCCTAATTGTGAATGACCATAAAGAAGTCGAAACCCTACGGTGTAGTGGTCTCGTGTCAGAAGCTGTGTACTGTAGTTTCATGCTATCATCCACATCATATTTCTCGCAGCTTCACTGTCTGTCTGTCTCTCAGTCTTTCCCTCTCTCTCTCTCACTCTTTCTGTCTCCTCTCCTCTCTCTGCCTCTCTATCTTTCACTTTTCTTACGCCTATAATGGATTTTCAAACCAAACTTTTACTCTGCGACGGGAAATAACTCTTCGATTGTTGATCATGAAATACTGCCTCAGCAATTTCATCTAATAAGAATAACAGTGTTTCTACTTTCTATGTAAAAACAATATATTCTTTATTTTCCGAAGATTTTCCTCAGGATTTCCGTAGTCGCCACTTTCTGACAGTTTTCAGTTGAAATCCATAACTTACTGATCCTCTGATGAGGGTAGAGATTAACGTTGTACACACACACACAGACACGCACACACGCGTGCACTCTCTCATTCAAACATATGTGGTGCATGTTTGTGCATGAATAAAAGTTTGAAGGTTTCAACATGAGTACCGCTGCAAAAACAGATATGCGCTTTGAGCGGATTTCCTTTCTTTTAATCACTGTCGTGAGAAACACACATGGGTAAGTTGTGTAACTTCGACTTTATATTGCAATCTATAACATAAATTCATGTTTATCCATTCAGCAATTCAATACGTGCATGCAATATTGGAATGAGAAAAGTTAAAAGCAGAACAAACAATAACACTTGAGCATTCAGTAAAGATTTTTATGTATCTTAAAATGTAAAATTTCCTATAAATGTAATGAAATATGATACACAGAATTGTTTCTCATGATACTGTGGTTAAGTATTAAGCCTTCTGGAAACCTCTGCACGTATAACACAAATATATAGTATCACAATTGCCAGTACAGTATTCAAAATTCTCCAAACATATAAATTATTGTTACAAAATGTATAAATATATATAAGATATACAAAAACATATTTAGCAAATAACAATTTGGGGTAGGGTAGATTTTAAAGTAAAGATATAAAAAATATATGAATTTTATGTACATGTGTATATGAATATACAGTCCTTACATACATACATACATACATATATATATATATACATACATACACACACACACACACACACACACTCACACAAACAGAGAGACAGACAGATAGACAGACAGACACACACACACACACACACACACACACACATACATAATCTTTATATCATATTTTACTTCTTTCAGTTACTTGACTGCCACCATGGCGGGGTACACATTTGAAGTCAGACAAGTCGGCCTCATTATTGTTTTTGCAACAGTGATACTTGTTCTATCAGTTTCTTTGCGGAACCGCTATGTTGCAGGGATGTAAACGAACCTACACAGGTGGTCGAGCGTTGAGATAGAGCAAATACACACATGCGTAGATATAAACATTTCTTATATATAAGCGCAGCGTGGCTGTGTGGTAACAAGCTTTTATCTAACCACATAGTCCCGGGTCAGTCACACTGCGTGGCACCTTTCGAAAGTATAGCCACGGGCCGAACAAAGCGTTGTGAGTGGATTTGGTAGACGGAAACTGAAAGAAGCCCTTCGTATATAAATGAGTGTGTATGCATAATCTATATGTATGTACGTATGTATATGCGTATACACACACACATACATGTATACACAGTCTCCGATGGGTAAATTTTCTCCATTCTATATTTCTAATTTTGCGCAAGGGCATAGTTTGTTTCTGATTCTGTCGAGTATAGTAGGGTCAGTTGGGGACCATCTGTGAGAAAAACAGCGTTATGGCGCAATTCGCTTTGCCAGTAATTTCGAAACGACATGCTGTACAGCTCCAATGGGAACATTTCAGAGTGTCTGGCTGTCAGTCTGAGGACAGTGCAATCTGAGGCCGTGTACCGAGAGTGATAAAGATCAAACGTCCAGTCAACATCATGGTATTTGAAGTGATCACCGGTGATGGCGACGTTATGCCTCCATTCACCTTCCCACACAGCCTCACACTCAAGTGTCTGGAGGAGGTAGTTCTGCTCTGGGTCAAGAGGGTGGCTGCTGAAAGACCCTTTATCAGACAGCAGGACTCTGCACCATACCACACAAGCAAGAGAACCCAATCATGGCTGTCAGACAATTTCTGCGACCACATCACCCCTAACATCTGGCCAACTAACTCTCCAGACTGCAACCCGCCTTTGATTATTACGTGTGGGGTACAGTTGAGCGAAAGACCAACTAAACTCCTTGTAACACCAAAGATGAACTGAAGGCAAGGATTATGGCAGCATTCACCAACTTAAACAAGGAGACCGTCCAGAATAGTTGCAGTAGATTCCGAAGTCGTCTGGAGGCGGTGGTTGAAGCCAATGGCGATTTTATTGAATAAATCTACTCTTTAGTATTTCAACATATTTTTATGTAATTTTAGTAAATATATCTGTTAAAATGAGATGTCAGTGTTATTTTCATTTTTGCCAAATTTAGACAACAATTTATTCATTGCACCCTGTACACACACACACACACACACACACACACACACACACACACACACACACACACACACACACATGTACGTACATATAGGTATGCTTATAAAATTTCACATACAATAACACAGAAGCTTTTATAGATGCATGTATGGCATATTGAACGATAGATAAATTGATACTTGTTCGATATACAGTAATAGTAAGAACTAAGAGGGGACTCGATAACATTGTATTATACATATCTACTATAGAGGATTACATTATTAGATATATTTAATATTAAGTGCTTTGAGTTTTCTTCAGATTCTTTCATAGCGTTCCTATATACTTAAGCATACATACATACACACATAAACTGAATAATGATATATACACATAAATAAATAAATAAACTGAATAACGACATACATGCATGCATACATACATACATTGTGTTGGCACTCAGTCGCTTGCGACGTCGAGGGTTCCAGTTGATCCGATCAACGGAACAGCCTGCTCGTGAAATTAACGTGCAAGTGGCTGAGCACTCTACAGACAGGTGTACCCTTAACGTAGTTCTCAGAGATATTCAGCATGACACAGTGTGACAAGGCTGGCCCTTTGAAACACAGGTACAACAGAAACAGGAAAAAAGAGTGAGAGAAAGTTGTGGTGGAAGAGTACAGCAGGGTTCGCCACCATCCCCTGCCGGAGCCTCGTGGTGCATTAGGTGTTTTCGCTCAATAAACACTCACAACGCCTGGTCTGGGAATCGAAACCGCGATCCTATGACTGCAAGTCCGCTGCCCTA
>NC_068981.1:25656057-25659968 GCF_001194135.2 Octopus bimaculoides
ATATATATATATATATATATATATATAATATTAGACACAGCTACAAGTATTCCACTATGAATTAGCATGATGGGAATTTATGAAAAGAAAGCAGAAGTGACTTGTAAAATCACAGAGTATTTTATATCCGGTAAGGAAGTTCGTCTGACGAAATCGTTAAGCAACAAACAGACATTATTTTTTGACCTATATAACTAATATCCAGTGCATTAGAGGAAATAATTGAAGTTATTATTATATAACCTCCACTGGGATATTATTTGCTTTTTATTCTGTATCGTATGATTATGGAAGCATTAAGACACTTCCCAAAGATGCATAAATATCAAAAATTAGAATGACTTCTGTACTTTTTACTATTTTTAAAATACTTCTTTTCTTATTTATTTATTTATTTATTTATCTTTGGCCTCTGTATTTGTGTACCTTAGATTCATAGAGTAGCACAAACTGCATCTCGTAGAGAACCTTTTTTAGCACTACCCATACAATTCATATCTAGAACGTGCTTTGGAAGTAATTTCAAATAATAGTATTTTATATATATTGCAAATTAGGCGATATGCAATACAACATACAGCGTAACATGCGGTATAACGTGTAATAAGTATCTCTTTTGGACGCAGGAAATGCGACAAAAATTTTAAATAGCTTATAAGAGTTTTCTACACTGTTAAATTATTTCTGAATAAAATGTTTCTAACTTTAGAGCTAAAGCCTAAAACTTGAACGCAATTTAGGAAGTATTTATTTTATGAAAGAAAACTAAATCGTCCAAAATTAGACGAGATATGCTATTTCTTGATCAGTAATTAGAAGATGTGCATCGCCAGGTGACAGACATACTAACTGAAATATAGTTAATCTGAAGGACGATAACAAATTCGTGTCTTTAAGTGTTCAATCCAGCGACCTGTGTTTTCTGTTGAAGTAGTAAATAGAGTAGAAGACTCTTGGAAAGCAAAGGAGATGATGCAGAGATCTTGAGCCCATTAACTTACTTCATAAGATGGTAAAGTTTGCTGTCATTTACATGAGCAGCAGTCTGAACAGCACGAGCATGATCCTCTCACCAAGTGTTCTAATCTTCCTGCGAGATCGCTGCAGCAGTGATTTTACACTGCTATACAGGGAAAGTGCTTGATTTCTCTGCACTGCTGAAAGTCTTCTGTGCGGCAATATATTGTGGGTATGGTGCTTCACAACCAATAGTCGCTGAACTTCAGCATCATTTTTATTAAACCAGTCTCTGGCAGTAGTATATCCCAATGTTTCAGCAGCACATTGATGAACCTGGTCTCGGAAATCCTCCCCTACTGTTGTATTGTCAATGCTGGACAAGCGAGTCTGAAGCTCTTTTCACAACACAGCATCATATCTCATGTGGACATTCAGACGCCGAGGAATACCAACTGGCCCTCTTCTTTCTTTCACTCTAATCATCATCCGGAATTTTGCTCGCACCAGACTATAGTCTGTCCAGCATTCCGATCCATGAAATGACTTAACATTACAAATGTCATAGAGGTCACGCCTGCGGATGGTTACATACTCCAGCAAATGCCTAAGTTTAGACCCTGCATGCATCCACGTTGTTGTGTGATCACCTTTGTGCATAAAATGAGTGCTTGCAATGTAAAGTCCATATTCATCGCAAAACTCCAGCAGCATGAGACCATTGCTATTCATTTTCCCTACACCAAAACGTCCTAGAGAGTTCAACGTTTGCCAGTCTGTTCCAACCCTGGCATTGAAATTCTCCAGTAAAATGACTTTATGACTTTATCAGAATTGGGGCTTTTCCTAAGTATGGCTCTCAGTTGTACATACATATATACATACATGCATACATACAGACATACATACATACATACATACAGACAGACATACATACATACATAGGCTGGTACTACTTAGTATCCGCTATCACTTGTGATGTCTATAAATTTGCTTTTACGCTGTTAAATTGCTAATAAACCACCAATATCATTCCTAGTTTTCACTTTTACCCATTTTAAAATCAGCGTATGAGTTGAACGGTTTTCTTATAAGGTGACAAGGTGAGTTGAATTTAACCCTAGGCACGGTAAGAGTCACCGACGAAAATTAAGATGATCTGCATCAAAATTCGAAATTATCGGTGATATGGCTGTGTCCGCTGGGGAGCTTGTCTCCTCTTGTCACTCATTAAGATATTGCTTCTGTGGCTATTGAGTTATTTTGACTCTTATTTGTAGCAACGCTGCTACTACTTGGCATGCTTGTCCCTTTAGTGACCCCTATAAATTTGCCTTTAGGCTGTTGAATTGCTAATAAGCCACCCATATAATTTGTACATATATATATATGTGTGTGTGTGTGTGTGCTTATAAGAGTGATAGTATGAGAAAGGAAAGGGAGAGATGGATTGATACATATTTGCATGCACACGCGCACACACACGTACATCTTTATTCTTAATTTAGTATTTATGTGTACACACACACACACACACACACACACACACTCACATACACACACGCACACACGCACATTATAACTGTCGAATATAGCTTCATATGACTTAAAGTTTTACTCGGTGTGACAGCAGACCCATCACATTAGAAATCGAAAGAAGAGTAATGCATTTGAGACAGACTCAAGATGGTTTCTAGATGTTGAATCCTTATTTGTAAGCTCAGGTCACGTGGTGTTGATTGTATAGAAGTAACAACCAATCTTTTCTTCATTCTTAGGCACACATGATCACACAGGATTTTGGCAAGGCGCTGTTACCACATCAGCGGGAAATTACAATGTTGTTTATGCTTCGACATTAGACCATTGGATTAGGTGCAACTCATGGTAAGTTGAGGATCTATCGCTGCTTAGTTGCTCAGTGGTGTTTTAATACGTTAGTAGTAGCAGTCGTTATGTGAAAGCAAGCAAATTTGATAGTGTTAGGTTAAAATTGAGGTTAAATGACCAACGTGGGTGGTGCTGTAGTATATACGGGTGGCAGGGATTAAATACCCTCCTATTTTTAAAAGGGGCAGCCAGATTTTGGCTGGTGTATCTAAATTGTCAGTTCAAGACGTTTGAAGTTTAATAACAAGGCTTTCTTTTGGTGGCAAAAATAAAATAATTCATTCTTCCAATAGTGTATCGGGGATACAAAGTAGGCAATTGCAAATTCCTGGTAAGCGTGGGCATGTCAATGATACTACGCTTGATGCAGGAGAAGTCATTCTGATGGTCACGTGACTTCAGAACTCACGGAAATGGCTAAATGAATTTTCTATATCCCTTCACTTGAACCAATCATAGTGTACCTATAGCTAGCTTTAAAAATCATTGGTTGTTGTAATCGAGAAAATTTGTAATGCCAACGGAACTCGAATTTGCTCCAAACCCATTACACATCTTCCAATTTCGGATGACATCGCAGAGCATAAAATTAAACAAACAAAGGAATGAAGATGATGGTATTAAGTTTACTAATCATGTACTCTCGTTTCGATAATTCGCAGAATACGTAAATCTATTGATGTGCTGGGTTATACAAATATAAAATTACGTAAATTCATACAACATTTAATGTAAGCTTCACCCATCCTCTTTTCAGTCTGGTAATTAAATAAAAGTACTTCAATATTGTATGGATTAGCACAATTTTCCATTTGTGTAACCCGGCATGTTAATTGATATAACAATTCCACTAATTGTGGAAGCGACCGTAATTAATTAATAAATGTAATGTCGACATCTTGAAAAAGAATAATAAATTTGTCCTGTACAAAAGTATAGAGTAACGCATCATATTAATGTGAAATATTGCTTTTATTACAACATATGTATGTATGTGTGTATGTGTGTGTGTGTGTGTGTGTGTGTGTGTGTGTGTGTGTGTGTGTGTGTGTGTGTGTGTGTGT
>NC_068981.1:25661418-25664644 GCF_001194135.2 Octopus bimaculoides
GAGTGTGTGTGTGTGTCTCTCTCTGTCTGAGTGAGTGTGTTGTTTTAAATACCCTTGTGGTGTGTGTGTGTGTGTAAGCAACCGTATGTGTGTCTGATGGTTCATACGTATGTGTATGTCTGTATGTGTACGTATGTCTATTTGTGTTGTGTGTTGGTGGAGGTGTTATGTGTGTGTACATGAGTTTGTGTGTGTCTCTAAGTATATTTGTGTTTGAATTGTCATTGTGTGGACGTTTGTGTGGACGTTTGTGTGAGTGCGTCTATGTGGCTTGTATTTGTCGGGGAGGTGTGTCATTGTGTGTGCATGTGTGCTTGTGAGTGGAAGAATAAAAAATTTTGAATGGTACAACAATGCACTATAATACAAACAATGGGCTATATACCTGTTATAATTTAGTCATCCATAGTCTGATGATATTTCGGAATATAATTCCTTCTTCAGATATTCTTTCATAGAGCATTGTTGTACCATTCAAAACTTTTTATTCTTTACAAACAATGCACAATGCTTCAAACGAACTACAAACTCTCCTATATATATATATATATATATATATATATATATATATATGTGTGTGTGTGTGTGTGTGTGTGTGTGTGTGTGTGTGTGTGTGTGTGTATGTATGTATGTATGTATAAGAGGGACAGAGACAGACATACATACAGGGAGATACATACATGCATAGATACATACAAAAATATATATATACACCCACATACGATGTACATTCAAAAACTATCCGACTTCATTATTTCCCGCCAAAACTTATGCCATGCAGGTAAAACCCTCAGGGGTGGAGGTTACGCTCCTACTTGCGTGAGCGTGAAAATTTTCGTGCCGGTAAGACGTGTCCATTTTGGTTTTTTACGCCTGGAGCACAGATGTGTAATGCCCGCTCGTCAGATTTTCGTTTTCACCTTAGATGACCGAATGCATCGAGCAGAGACCATAATCCCATGTGTTATCGTCTGGCAGCGAGCTGGCAGAAACGTTAGCACGCCGGGCGAAAGGCTTAGCAGTATTTCGTCTGCCGTTACGTTCTGAGTTCAAATTCCGCCGAGGTCGACTTTGCCTTTCATCCTTTCGGAGTCGATAAATTAAGTACCAGTTACGCACTGGGGTCAATGTAATCGACCTAATCCCTTTGTCTGTCCTTGTTTGTCCACTCTATGTTTAGCCCCTTGTGGGCAATAAAGAAATAAGATGATGGTCTTTATAAGTTTGAGTCGTGGTTTGCTGCTTATGCTCTCAGCCTCAGGGTGAACTTCGCTGAAACTCTCAACAGGCACATATCTTCCGTTAAAATGGAATGCTGTGATTCTGCGCTTATTTCCACTACGTGAGCAATTTCATGGGTTGTTACGCGATAGTCTTCCATGACTATTCGCCGAACCTCCTCAATCTGCTATTCGTTTCGGTTTGTGGATGGCCTGGCTGAATGTGTCTCGCTCCCCAATGAGATGCGGCCATGCTTGAAGGGTTTGTATCACTCCTTGATCGCAGTTTTACCTATGGTTTCATCGTCAAAGGCATGCTCAATCTTCTGGACATTTTAAACTTGAGTATTACCAAGCGTTGGCAAAACTTGACACTTTCAGTTAAAGCGAAAATCTGGCAAGCGCCAACTACACATCTATACTCTAGGCATAACAGCAAGGAACTAACGCAGCCTACCGGCGCGAAGATGTTCGCGCGTGCACAGGTATGGTGGCGTCACATCTCACCCTAAGGATTTTGTCTATGCAGCATTAATTTTGGCGGGAAAACTTAATTGGGATACATTTTGAACGCACCTCGTATGCACATATAAATATATATTTATACAACCTGGCTTTCTATGTTGAACAAGTGTATTTTATCATAATATAGGGTCGATTCAAGCCTTATAAATGAAATTAGCTTAGCAGAAACTCTATGTAGGCCTGTCAGGTTCATTCTCTCTCAAATTGAAATAAACAGTCTTGTCGCATATTTTGTCCGACGAATTCTTCCTGAGACTTGCTTTAAGGGTACATGAGTTTATGGTGTATTTAGCTTCTAATTTAACGAGATCTTTAAGCTGATCAAACAATTGACTGTGTGTCTTAGAAAACGACAGAGACCCATACATTTAAGTAATATTATACTTTGTAAAGAGTTTTACATTAGTCCTGTTTTTTTTTTTATAGTGGAACCTAGTCTTGCCATGATCAAGCAGAGTTGGGATTCAAGCTATTCTAGTAATGGGAACGAAATACTATATCACGGGCTACATTACTCAATGTATGTTTATTCTAAAACGGTTGTGTGATCTGAAAAGAGTCTGACTGTTATTTCCAGCAATTCGAATGACTTTAAATGATTATTCCCTCTTTGTATCATATTATTCCCATATTATGACATGGAGTCGAAAATCTTTTTAAAACGACCTTATGTTGTCGAATGGCTAGAAATAACAGCCATATATATATATTTATGGCGGGCTTCGTTCAGTTTCTCTCTACCCATCTAGAAAATTACAAGTTACAAAGCTTTGGTTGGCCCGAAGCTATAGTAGAAGACACATGCTCAAGGTGCCACGTAGTGGTACTAAATCCGGAACTATGTGGCGGGGAAAACCACCTCACGCACATCCACGCATGCGCCTATATGTGTTTGTGTGTGTGTGTGTGTGTAAGAGAAAGGATAACGTTCCTGATAACTGAGACACATTGAATCAGAGGTTCAAGTTGATAGAAGCTCTCTATGGACAACAATACAACCCCATGCACATAGGAGCCAGGAAGGTGCCTTTATTCGGTCGCTTTAATGAACAAAGATAGAAGATAAAATGATGTTATGTTAAAACCTAAACCATTGACCTCATAAATAGATAAATAAAAAAATATCATGTATTATCAAGCTTAGTACACTTGTACTATTTTAGTCCTTTATCCTTTTTTATTCTTTTATTTGTTTCAGTAATTTGACTGCGGCCATACTGGAGCGCTGCCTTTAGTAGAACAAATCGACCCCAGGATTTATTCTTTGTAAGCCCAGTACGTAATTTATCAGTTTCTTTTGCCGAACCTCTATGTTACGTGGATGTAAGCACACCAACGTCGGTTGAAAGGTGATGGTGGGAAGGGACAGACACAAACACACAAATATTTACACACACAGACACAGACACACACACACACACACACACACACACACACACACATATATATATATATATATATATATATATATATATATATAT
>NC_068981.1:25664654-25672347 GCF_001194135.2 Octopus bimaculoides
ATATATATATATATATATATATATATATGATAGGATTCTTTCAGTTCCTATCTACCAAATCCACTCACAAGGCTTTGGTCGGCTCGAGGCTATCGTAGAAGACACTTGCCCAAGGTACCACGCAGTGGGACTGAACGCGGAACCATGTGGTTTTAAGTAAGCTATTTATTCCATTTTATTTGCCGTAAAGGCAGTATACAGAGTAGTTGCGAGCTAAACAAACACGTTAATGAACGAAAACGACATGATAAAATGAATAGACGAGAGACGTAATCCAACGCCCACCGATTGGATTTTTCTCAAAAACATACTTTCTTTTTAGAAGATCAATATGCTGTTTCAAACCTCTTAGAAAACGGAGGCACTAAACTTCTTACTTAACATGTTTTTTTTAAAGGAAAAAAAAACATACAATTGAGGTTTTAAACCACTACAAATATACAATGCATTTAAATTAAATAGGATGAGGTTTCAAAGCCTCTTACTATTTGACACTAACGAGGTTTTATCACCTCTTACTCATCAATATATCCATCATTATCTTCAACGTCGCTTGTGATCCCATACCCCGTTATTTTCCGTGCCTCATTCAAGTACGAGACATATGTCATGTTAGGGTCACCCGGACGTATGCGACATTCCACTTTAAGTTTTTTCAGCTTTCCCAACACGGACAACGCTATGACCTCCACAGCTATCTGCGGAGGCTATTCGGGGTCCCATGTGCAGGCCATATCTATTGTCTCTTTGTATTACGCCACTATTTTTCCACCTCGCCGTCCTTGTAGAAGAAGACAAGTAATCCTTCGTCTTTAAGAGTGGGAGTCGTTTCTTCCACCATCGGTGGCACAATTCCCACCGACCAAGGCTGTTCTCCCGTCGGTGGCGCAACTTCCACCAACGGACCTTCGTTATATGCAGACAGCACATCATCATCCACCTGCAATGATCCGTTGTTCTTTCTTTTTATCCTTTTCTTCCTGACTTCGGGAGAGTGGAGCTCTTCCGCTTTGTCCGGAATCTCTCCCCCACCTCCCGAAGCCATAGGGTCCTTCAACGGGCAACCATTGTTGCCCGCTTTCTTCAGCCTCCTCTCTCTTTGTCCGGGTAGGGGAGGTGGCTTCCGGTAACCGTTCCAGGAGCTTACCATGGTCCTGGGGGCAATTTTTCATGTGGCCTCGCTTCAGGCATGAGTGACACTTGAGGGGACGTCATTCAAGTCTCACTGGATACCTGCCGCCAGCCATTTAAAGAAAAATCTGGAAAAACCAGATCTGTTGCAGCCGATGGGGTCCACAGGGTCAAAATCGCTTTTGACTCTACCCAATCGACCGTCGGCAATAACCTTACGTTTAAGAGCCTGGGCACGCTATCTACTATCCCGTCGGATGGTATCTTCAATCCAACCCGCCTCGGTGCTTGGGGGTAACCCGCATACCCAGGCTCTTATTAATTTCCTCCCGCAATACGACGGGATGAACAGAATCTCATTGCCGTCTAAGCGCTGGCTCGCAAAATTGCGAGCCTCTTCCGGGGTGTCCAACAGCAATCACACCGTTGCATGCTTGACACCGCGGGACATGTATTTCACGGAGGAGAAATAGTCTTTCAGTTCTTCCTCTATAGTTAGTTTTGAGAAGTTCAAAAACAGTTCACACAGACAGTGTACCAAAAATTAATACCGAATAAAAATAGAAGGAAAGCAAAATAAAAGAGAAAGAAAGAATAAAAACTGAAATTAAAATAATGAGAAAAAGAAGGAACCTAAATTTAGAAAGAAATTAAAGATAGAAGTGAAAGATAAAAAGAAAACTAGTACACAAATAGAACAGACAGGGAATCTTTGGTACCGTATAATACTCCAACCAGGTAAATCCAGTAGTCAGGGTTCTTCTCGATTGTACTTCAGTTAGGTAAACTCCACAGGGTACACTCCACAGGATACAACAACATTTTGTGGCGAAATACGTCCAAAAGAATGTACAGGTTATTTGGCAAAAAAAAAAAAACGCCACAGAATTTTACCCCAAAAAAACGTTTTCACAAAAAAATTCCCAGTCCAACGTAATAGCGACGAGAACATGCCCACCAAAAACGACGTTAGAGAAACACAATATCTTTGTTTGCTAAAGTGAGCAACAATTTAAACAAGCAGACAAAATTGCCCCAGAGCTAGGCAGAAATTTACTGAAAAAATTCCCACCCAGCTCGAAGAACAAAAACAACCTACCATGACGATTTCGTTTTTTTTTTTTTTTCAATTGACGGAGCCAAAAGCTCGCGTCCTCTCTTTCACTCTTTCTCTCTCTCTCTCTCTCTCTCTCTCTCTGGAAGCAACAGACCAACTAGCGACGCATGCGCCAAAGTAAGCAAACTACTTTATTTCATTTTATTGTCTATGAAAGCCGTACATAGAGGGTGTAACTGTGGGTTGGACAAGGACATGATGATAATGGAATGAAAGAAATGGTTGGTGAGAGAAGCAACGTACCTCCGCTTTATTCGGAGGATCTTCCTTCCCTCCTGCAGCTTTAGGACCCTTCCTTGGGCAACCATTGTTGCACAACTTGTTTCTTTTTCTTTACTTTCTTCGAGGAGGTTTCCACTTCCTCGACTGCCTCCATATCTTCCTTCAATGAGGGAGCGGGGCCACTACTTCTATTAACTGCTCCAGGGCCCTACCTTGGTCCTGGGGACAGTTTTTTTTAATTTGGCCTTGTTCCAAGAACAGGTGACTGTTGGGGAGGAGGCGTCCCTCAAGAATCACTGGATACCTAGAACCGGCCATTCTCAAAAAATCTGGGAATACCAGATTCTTGGCTGATTGGGTCCACAGGGTCAAAACCGCTTCTGACCCCCCACCCGATCAGCCACAGGTAGAATTTTAACATTGAGTAGCTTGGCTACACTGCCAACCAGATCCCGGTGGATGGTGTCGTCTATCTACTTAGGTTCTATTTCGAGTGGCAGTCCACGGACCCAATCTCTTGTTAATTTCTTCCCACAGTATGTGAGAAGAAACAGAATCTTTTGCCCTTCTCAGGGCTGGCTCGCAAACTTGCGAGCGACCTCAGAGCTGTCAAACAGCAATCACACCGTTGCGTACTTAACACCCCTGGCAATAAACTTAATGGTTGGCAGATATTCTGCCAAATCTTTTTCAATTTCAACTTTGGGAAAGACCGTAATGGTGTCGAGTGACTTAGAATAAGTCCTCAACACAACCGTTCTCTCATTTAAGTCTTTTAACCACTGCTTGGGTGGGACAATCTCCCATTCCAACGCAGTGTTACCTTCTTTGCCAGACAAAGGTCCAATAAATAGTTCACAACAAAAAGTCTAAATAAAGTCCAAGAAAAAAAAAGAGCAGAAAGACGGATCAGAGAACAAGAAAGAAGGAAGACCGTTCAAGTCACGGCAACATACAATTCCGGCCAACCGATAATCCTGGTCAACAGGTATTCCAAAAAAATGTACTCCAAAAAGGTACTCCAAAAAGTTACTCCAGAGTCACAGCAGCAGGAACACAAAAAAATCCTCCACAAATTGGTAGAATTTTCCAAAATTTCAAAACTTTTCGGAGGCGAGATACGCCCCCAAATTAACAATTATCACAACTGAGTCACTTAGAGCGACTACAGGCAGACAGATGTTCGGGACCCAGTGAGGATTTCTTATTTGAAAAACGAAAAACAATATCAAGCAACAAAACCCCACTAAATCCCCCCCACCCCCACCCAGGCAAAAAAAAAAACAGATGCCTACCTTACAGTCGCACCTTCAAAAGTTCTTCACTTAAGACGGCTGCGAAAGACGTCTTGACAGCGTTCAATGTGGAAGCAACCAACTCATGCATGCGCAGCAAGCAAGCTACTTACCACACAGCCACTCCTGCGCCTATTATTTCTTTACTTTATTAAATAGATTTCGAAAGTTTGTATGCAAGTCAGGTATCACCATATGACATTTCATTGAAAGCATGTATCAAAACCGAAAGCAGTTGCTGTAAACTGCTTTTGCGCTTCTCTTTCCTTGCCTTACAATTTATTTGTTGACATAGAAATAACGATGTTTTGTTTGCCATCTAGGATTATACTTTTAGCGCTTGTGGATCAAACAACTAAATAACAAAATAAAACAGCACTCTTATATACACTTATAAGTACATATTTATTTCCGTAGAACGATGCTTTGTTTACAATCTGGGATCATGAATTTAGCGTCAGTGGTTCAGACAATTAAACGGCAATGACATAAAACTGTAGCTTTATATGTACTTATAAGTACATATTTATTTTCGTATATGTCACGTATTGTAAACACGTTACACAGAAATCATCGAAAAAGGTTGCCGTCATGTTGTAAAATCATTCTAATGTGAAAGAATAAAGAGTATTATGTCAAGCTAACTCTATTAGAAAGTTGGCAAGTAACTATTTACATTACGATATCGTATCGCTTTCTTTCTTTCTTTCTTTCTTCGTTTATTTCTTTCATTTTCGCTCTCTCTCTCTCTGGAGATTATATGCGTGCGCGCTTGTATGCATAATACGTACATGCATACATACGTATGTATGTAAGTACGTACATACATACATGCATACATGCATACACACATACTTACAGACATACATGCATACATACATACATACATACATACATACATACATACATACATTCATACATACATACATATTGCCAACTGATCACCCTCTAGCAGGAATTAAAAGGTGTCAATGAAAAAATTCGACATCAGAAGAGAATAACCAAGAGAGAAACAATAAACAAAAAAGTTAACCGGAGCAGGCAGCAGTGTAGAGAGACATGAAAGTAAAAGCATTGAACATCAAAGAAGCTACTTCACGAGAAAGACATAAACTCCTTCTCGAGAAAATTCTGGAGCGAAGAGATGGAGTTTAACCGAGATACTCTGTGGTTGGAAGAAATTCGAAGACGTTTTTTCCCTTGCATAACATCCAAGCATTGATAGTGATACCCTTGTAATTGTTATCCAGAAACTTCAGGATGGAAAAGCAGCTAGAAGAGACTTGATTGTTAGGTACTCCTACAAGAAGCTAACCTTCTACCGACTGTATTTTAGCAACCTGTACCAGCAAGCTGTCAATGGGAATAGCAGAATACCAGACTGACTAGCCTTGGTAGAGACAAAACTGATACCAAATGACAGACCCACACCCACATGGCAAAAGTCTAATTGCATGCCAGAACTTAATGCATAGCATATATACAGCATGTTTAAACATCTTCCTCCAAGACAGTTGTGAAGATAATAACGTCATCAGAGCAGAATAAGCAGCTGGGAACAAGCGAAACGGGCTGATTACTACCTAGCTCAGATACCAGGAAACCCCAAAATGGCTGAAGTTCAAAAAATAGTGCACATGGGAACTGCCCAAATCCTACGTAAAATACTGTCTATGTGATCTCAAATTTTAAAACAAACACATAATTTTCTTATGGTTTCTTAAACATTTTCTAGAACAACACTATGTTCAAATCGAAATATATGGTACCCTAGGCATGACACCTACATGAACTTCTAACTTGTTGTCTCTTGAGGTATCTGGGTGAGACTTGGATCCAACTTATACAAATGCAAAGCAAAAGTCAAACATAAAATAATAATAATAATAATAATAATAATAATAATAATAATAATAATAATAATAATGATATATCTGTATATATATGAATTATGTGAGGGTACATCGTCATTCCTTCATTCAGCTGAAACGGAAGCACACTCTAAAATATTTGGGAAATAATACGTTTTATGGGAGTTAATTGTTATGTCTGGTCATAGAGTAACCATAGATCTCGCAACAATTGAGTGCTTAGACGTGTAGGCGACAACGTAGACACAAACAACCAAAAGTGTACAACATCTCTACAACTGGAGGAAAAACTAAGTCACGGTCAGTTAGAATTGTAAACAAAAACCCTTACCTCAATGGAGTACAAGATGACAATCGCCACCAGCTTCACTACTGTAAACTTTTTAGAAATAAAGTAAGACCTGGGCTTCTGTTCATCCAGACCCTATTGCACACCAAAGGAGAGGTTTACCTATATCACACAGCATCCAGTTATCAACTATCGTGTTTAGGAACCTAGTGAAGGAATCAGTAAGATTGCAGATCTGTTCAAAACTCAAGAGGTTTTCGAAGAAACAGCCACTTATTACAGCGAGGCACAGGCATCCAGTTTAAAGAATCCATCTCCTATATACCGGACCCAAGCACTCGCAATTGGAAGCATCACAGTAATGTCGTTTGGATTGCTCCACTCTTTTCTCTCAACGTTAAAACTTCCGTAGTAAGAATTTTCCTTAGATTGGTGGATAAGTACTTTACAGTCACACATATACAGATGAATAGCGATTATTATAAAGCACAACTCAGTTGTGGGCCCTACATTAAGAAGAATTTCATAAGCAGCGGCAGCATCATCATCTACGATATACATAAATTGCGTAGTAGAGAGTCGATGCGAAGCCGAGGTGTCGTGTTTGGGGCTGGGCTAGTGGCCGGCACTAGCTGCCAGTGTAACAACCTAAGTAGCAACGAGAGTTACGCTGACAACAGCAGCAATGACAACAATGGTTGCGGCTACGGTGATGGCGGTTGCAGCGCATCAAGTAGGGGAAACAACAATATCAACAGTTATTACAACAACAACACCAGCATTGCAGCTGTAAATGACTGCTACACCAGTAGAAAAGAAGCCACCGAGATCATCCCTAGGAATATCAGCGCCGGCACTATCTCCATTGATAATACCGACTTCAGGCACAGAGTTAAAGAAAGAAACATTAGCGGAGGTAGCATATCCAATGCACAGACAAGAAAATATTAGGTTGAAATGACCCCTCATTTAAGCAACATCTGAAGAACCATAGGTCCACTGTTATTTTAGCGGAAAGGTGCAACGTCACGCCCCTGACCAGCCAAGAACGCCACTTAAAACATGAAAGAACCACACAGATAGGTAAATAGACGCCCCTTGAACAGCTGGGCCCTGACATAAATGGGAACAAAGAAGACAGCAATACCTAAAACTTCGGTTGTCTCGGGAAATTTCTTCAAGTGTGAATATAGTACATACTAAAATCTATTTGTGTACATAATCCCATTCTTCAAGTATAATAAGAAAATATTTATGTTACGAAATCTCTATTTTTATAATCAGAAGTATTGTTTCAATTGCCTTTGCCTAACTAATTTCAGAATTATTAAAATTAATGTCCAACAATAGCAATTCACTGTTTGATGAAATAAAAATACCTACCTTTCCTGATCCGTATTTGTCTTGGATGAACTGTTCTGTACATTTCTGACTCATCTGTCGGCAATTATTATGAAATGTAACGGTACGATGCACGTAAATTTACAAGCTGATAAATAAATACGACAAAGACATATATCATACGATTGCCGACCGATTTCTATTGTATATCACCTGATTTTTTATTAATCGTCTGTTCTTCAGTATCCTTGACCTCTGCCTGTCTTTGCATTTATATGCATCCGTAGATACATATTTTTTTTTTTACACCAAACGCTGTTGTAAGTGTTTGTGCACGAATGCATGTATGCATGTCGTTCTCTCTTTCCCTCTCTCACTCTCTCTATAACATTCTCTGTGCATATATATATATATATATATATATATA
>NC_068981.1:25672883-25676624 GCF_001194135.2 Octopus bimaculoides
CTACTAACTATCGACGCAAAACTTTGTCCTTATGCTGCAAACAAGGGAGTTAATGCCCCCACTCAGACTTAAATGATATATGCGGACCAAAGTTTTCTGGGTTATTTCGCTTCATCGGCATAGGATAACCGTTGGCTAGAGATGGCAGCACTAAGTCTTGCTTGAAGCATATAATTTTAAATTGACATACTGTTAATGAGCTCGTAAGGAGAAAAAAAAAACAATTTCTTTTAAGTCTCTGAGCGAGAAATAAGTTGTAACAGTATTACAGAGTACAATCTATTTGCCAACGTAAAGTGGCAGTCCTGATTCAGACAATCTTACTACATTTTTTAGCCCCGTGGAAAAGATGTTCTTTTCCACGGGGCAAAAAGTTGGTAACACTGTCCTGATGAGGACTGCCAGTTTACGCTGGCGAATAGACTTTAAATCCTAAATTTTATTTTAGAATTCATGGGAGCAACTGTCTTTGAAGACTCAAACTCTCGTTGAATGCTCGTTGAATGCTCGTAATGAGGAGCAGATAGACAGACGACAACTGATTAAAGGGTCCTTTATCTGACATAAATGGGAACAAAGGAGACAGCAAAAATCCTAAAACTTTGGTTGTTTCGGGAAATTTATTAAAATGTGAATAAAATACATACTAATATCTATTTGTGTACGTAATCCCATTCTTCAAATATAATAAAATATTTATGTTTCGAAATCTCTATTTTTATGATGAGAAGAATTGTTTCAATTGCTTTTGCCTAACTACTTTCATAATTAGTAAAATTCCTGCCCAACAACAGCAATTCACTATTTTGTGAATTAAAAAGTATCTGCCTTTCATGATCCGTATTCGTTTCGGATGAACTGTTCTGGACATTTCTGACTCATCTGTCGGCAATTATTAGGAAATTTAACGACACGATGCAGAGAGATTTACAAGCTGGTAAATAAATACGACAAAGACATATATCATACGATTGCCGACTGATTTCGACTGGATATCACCTGATTTTTCATTAATCGACTGTTTTTCTCTGTATCCTTGACCTCTGCCTGTCATTGCATTTATTTACCTCCATGAATACATATTCGTTTGAAATAATTTTTATCTATTACACATACGCAAGCATCCTTTGAGTTACGATAGCTTATATTACGAATTTTCATAATTACAAAGATTGTAATAAAGATAACTAATTTCGAGATGCAATCTTTAATTTCGCATTTAGGATAATTTTAGACAATTTGAAAAATAGATTTTTTAAAACCCCAAACGCATTTGTGAGTGTGTTAGCTCAGGTCAAAGGATAGCTTAAAATTCTGGAGAACTATGACAATTATATTTTCACACGTACATGTATGTATGTTATGTTTGTGTGTATGTATGCATGTATGCATCTCTTTCTCACTCTCACACTATGCATGTATATATATATATATATATATATATCAATATATATCAATCGATATTTTATATTTGATTACACACCTTGTAGTATGCAGTTTAAAGCCCGTACAAAGTATCCAACAACCTCATGTCATTAATTGTTTAGATGTAATCGCCACTAGTTTTACTTCAGAAATTCCTTTGTGTTTGTAGAGTTTATTAAACATAAGTGATAAGAATGGAATTCATGTGAATCTTTATTATTCATGACGATCCTTTCGACACACAATGCACTGGCTTCTCTTTTACTGCATCTCCTCACGTTGCATCAGTGCACAATAGGTCGAAACATTTAAAGTTTAACATTTAAAGACACACATCACTGATCTCGTAAGGAGAAAAAACAATTAGTTTTAAAATTTATCTATTGCCAGCATATTGAAAAATATTTTTAATACGAAAATTATAAACAACACATAAATAAATGTAATATAAAAAAAATTCCTATGCAAAATATGCCGAGAAAATACACTTTAAATTGTCAATAACCATATATAATTCATCACTAAAAGCACTCGTTTCGAAGCAAGAATACAAAAATTTCTAAAAAATTCCGTTGTTACCGAATCGGTCAGATTTCTGAGTTAATTCATAAGACCTTTTCTCGCCATTAGCGGTAAATACGTTAAGAAATAAATGAAATACTTATTTGTACGCATGGAACAAGAATACGCATTGACATGAGTATATTTAACTTTGGACACTGACGAAATTTTTTGAAAATTTTATCCTATATTAGAGGTGAATTTAATAGCATTCCCTTCCGAACTGTCTCTTATTCTCTGTGAATTTTCAGTCTGATGATACATGCCTCCAGGTGTGGTGCAAAATTTCTATTTGGATGGGGCCACCTCCATTGATACGCAAATAGTTAGCGGTGTTCTGCAAGTCACTGTTTTGGGGCTACTACTGTTCATAATGACCCTCTCAGACATGCACTCAGTCACACACAGAGCCACGATCACAAATTATGCAGATGATATAAAAGTCTCACAGGTAATACAGAACCCTGAAGACACTATGCACCAGCAATGTGAGCTGGATGAAATATACAAGTGGGCTGAAAAGAATAACATGCAGTTTAATGCTGAAAAGTTTCAAGCCTTATTCTATCAGCATGCAAAACTAAATGCAATACCCATTAAATACACGGGACCTGGGGAGATTGCAATCTCAGAGGCACAGTCAGTACAAGACATGGGTATTTACATGAGTAATAATGCATTCTTTTATGTGCATGTTGCTAAATTGGTAATGAAATGCAGGCGACTGACCGGATGGATTCTTAGAACTTTTAGAATAAGAGATCAGGAAACTATGATGGTTCCGGAGAACACTTGTCATAAGCCACTTTGACTATTGCTCTCAATTATGGTCACCAACCAGAGTCAAATTAATCTCAGAACTTGAGGCAATCCAACGAAGCTACACGAAGAAGATAGCCTCTATGCAGCATATAAGGTATTGGGAAAGACTCAAGAGATCAAAACTCTATTCCTTAGAGCGTAGGCGAGAAAGATATGCCATAATATACATGTGGAAGATCCTCGAAGGACTTGTCCCAAACTTTGGCATCGAAAGTTACACAAATAAAAGAACTGAATGCCACTGCATAGTGCCAAGGGCTCCAAATTTGCCATCAAGATGTAGGACAAGATATTGCAATAGCCTGGGCTTCAGAGGTCCACAGCTCTTCAATATCCTCCCGAAGGACCTGAGAGACCTGCATGGGGTGGATGTAGGTATCTTCAAAATAAAGCTGGACCGCTTCCTGTGAAGTGTCCCAGATGAACCAGCATCGCGGCAGGAGGTGCAGATGAGGGCAGGAGGTGCAGATGAGGGCAGGAGGTGCAGATGAGGGCAGGAGGTGCAGATGAAGGCAGGAGGTGCAGATGAGGGCAGGAGGTTCAGATGAGGGCAGCTGCATCAAACTCTCTCATGCACCAAATGTCAATTCCTGTAGTAAAAATTCGTGAGGTAAAATTATGTAGGAACACCAAATGGTGGTGCCCCAGTATGGCCACAGCTCATGAGCTGAAACTAGATAAAATGAAAAAAAAAATGAAATGAAAAATGAATATATATATATATTAGTAGAAAAGTAGAAAAGAAGCCACCAAGATCATGTCTAGGAATATCAGCGCCCGCACTGGCTCCAGTGACAACAACGACTTTAGGCACAGAGTTAAAGAGAGAAACATTAGCGGAGGTAGCATATCCAATACGCAGACACGAAAATATTAGGTTGAACTGACCCCTCATTAAAGCAATGTTTGAAGAACCATAGGTCTACTGTTATT
>NC_068981.1:25676724-25679596 GCF_001194135.2 Octopus bimaculoides
TATCAGCGCCGGAACTGTCTCCATTGACAACACCGACTTCATCCACAGAGTTAAAGAAAGAAACATTAGCGGAGGTAGCATATCCAGTGCAAAGACAGGAAAATATTAGGTTGAACTGACTCCTCATTTAAGCAACGTCTGAAAAACCATAGGTCCACTGTTATTTTAGCGGAAAGGTGCAACATCTCGCCCCTGACCAGTAAGAACGCCACTTAAAAGAGAATAGAACCATACAGATCAGTAAATGGAGACCCCTTGAACAGCTGGGCACTGACATAAATGGGAGAAAATGAGAAAACAATAGTCCTAAAACTTCGGTTGTCTCGAGAAACTTCTACAAGTGTGAATAAAGTACACACTAAAATCTATTTGTGTACGTAATCCCATTTTTCAAGTACAATAAGAAAATGTTTATGTTACGAAATCTCTAATTTTATAATCAGAAGAATTGTTTCAATTGCCTTTGCCTAACTACTTTCATAATTAGTAAAATTAATGCCCAGCAATAGCAATTCACTGTTTTGTGTATTTAGAATACTTGCCTTTCCTGATCCGTATTTGTCTCGGATGAACTGTTCTGTACTTTTCTGACTCATCTGTCTGCAATTATTATGAAATTTAACGACATGATATAAAGAAATTTACAAGCCGGTAAATAAATACGACAAAATCATACGATTACTGACTGATTTCTGTTGGATATCACCTGATTTTTTATTAATCGTCTGTTTCTCTCCGTATCCTTGACCTCTGCCTCTCTTTGTATTTATATACATCCGTAAATACATATTCGTTTCAAATAATGTTTGTATATATTATACATATGCAAGCATTCTTCGCGTTACGATAGCTTTTATTACGAATTTTAATAATTACGAAGATTGTAAAAAAGATAACTAATTTCGAGATGCAATTTATAATTTCGCATTTACGGATGATTTTTGACAACTTGAAAAATAGATTTTTTAAAACCCAAACGCCATTGTCAGTGTTTTAGCTCAGATCAAAGTATAGCTAAAAATTCTGGAAAACTATGACCATGATATTTTCACAGGTACATGTATGTATGTTTGTGTGTATGTATGCATGTATGTATCTCTTTCTCTCTCTCTCTCTCTCTCTCTTTCTCTCTCTCCCTCTCTCTCTCTCTCTCTCTCTGCATATATATATATATATATATATATATATATATATATATATATATATATATATATATATATATACAGAGAGAGAGAGAGAGAGAGAGAGAGAGCGATAGATAGATAGATAGATAGATATCAATAGGTATTTTATATTTGGTTATACACCTTGTAGTATGCAGTTTAAAGCCCGTACAAAGTATTCGGCCACCATATGTAATTAATTGTTTGGATGTAATCGCCACTAGGTTTACTTCAGAAATTCCTTCGTGTTCGTAGAGTTTTCGCCACTAGGTTTACTTCAGAAATTCCTTCGTGTTCGTAGAGTTTATTAAACAAAAAAGAAAGGAATGGAATTCATGTGAACCTTTAGTATTGATGAGGATCCTTTCGTCACTTCATGCACTGGTTTCGCTTTTACTGAATCTGACCCGCGAGGCATCAGTGTACAATAGGTCGAAACATTTAAAGTTTAATATTTACAGATTAAGATTTAAAGGTTAACATTTAAAGACACACTTCACTGATCTCGTAAGGAGAAAAACAATTAGTTTTAAATTTTATCAGTGGCCAGCATATTGAAAGATACTTTCTAAGGTGAAAATTATAAACAACATATAAATAAAGGCAATATTAAAAAATTTCTATCCAAAATATGCTGAGAAAATAATCTTTAAATCGTCAATAAGCACATATAATTCATTACTAAAATCACGTGTTTGGAAGCAAGCTGACAGAAATTTCTTAAGAATTCCGTTATTACCGAATCGGTCCGATTTCTGAGTTTATTCATAAGGACTTTTTACGTCATCAGCAGCAAATATGTTAAGCAATAAATGAAATACTTGCACACATAGAACAAGCATACGCATATTCATGTGTACATTTAAGTACCCCAAATATATCCAAATAGAAATTTTGCAGCACCTTGAGAAGGTAGGCTATCCAATACACAGACACGAAAATATGTAGTTTGAACTGACCCCTCATTTAAGCAACGTATGAACAACCACGAGTCTACTGTTATTTAACATCGCGTCTCTGGTCAGCCAAGAACGCCACTTTAAAGTGGATCTAACCATACAGATAATTAAATGTATGCCCTTTGATAAACTGGAGACTGATATAAATGGGAACAAACGATGCAATATTTTCTTGGCCGAGAGAGGAATATTCCTAAAAACTCGCTTGCCTCGAGGAACTTTTAAAGTGTGAATAAAGTACATACTAAAATCTATTCGACCACGTAATCCCATTCTTCGTGAATAATGAGAACATATTTATGTTTCGAAATCTCTGTTTTTATAATAAGAAGAATTGCTTCAATTGCCTTTGCCTAACTACTTTCAGAATTATTAAAATTCCTGCCCAACAATAGCAATTCACTGTTTTGTGAATTAAAAATACCCGCCTTTCATGATCCATATTTGTCTCGGATGAACTGTTCTATAATATTCTGACTCATCTGTCGGCAATGTTCATGAAGCTTAACGATGCAGGTAAATATACAAGCTGGTTAATAAATATGACAATAACACATACCATACGATTGCCGACCGATTTCTATTGGATATAACCTGATTTTTATTAATCGTCTCTTTCTCTCTGTATCCTTGACCTCTGCCCGTCTTTGCATTTATATACCTACATAAATAGATATCCTTTCGATATAATCTGTTATGTATAATAAATATGCAAGCGTCCGTCACGCTACGATACCCAATATATATATA
>NC_068981.1:25680647-25682995 GCF_001194135.2 Octopus bimaculoides
TATATATATATATATATATATATCACTGCCTTTTTTAAAACACAACAATCCTAAAAACAGACGAAAATATCAAGATAGGTGGTATAACAACCGGGAAAATCCCTTCCGACATAATGGAAAGACTGGAAGACAATGTGCCAACAATGACTCACTTTATCTTTTAGGGAGCAAGATCTCCAAACAAAAACGATAGAAAATATTGATGATACAAACAGTCAAGAAAATCCTGGACCAACTGATCTAAAAATATTCGACTTCCCACAACGGAATCTAATGGGAAATGAAATAAAAATTCTCCAATATGGTCTATAATTCCCACCACTTCCTAAACCCAACACAACAGACATTACAAAAGATAGTGAGTCATTTTGCAGAAGCTCTCGCCTATGGGAATTCTTTCAAAACAACGACAACGATGATCCATTGCTTGTGCAAAACAAAACAGGTTTTTAAACCTTCGATAAATAGAAATAATCACATGGTGGAATATATAATATGGCTGAAAAGATTTGCTAACTCAAATATTCCAGCAAACCTGTAAAACAAAATGTTACAGATGAGGAACAAAAAGCATTACAATGTCTACAAGAACTCATCTTATAGTCATTTATGAAGTTGACAAAGGAGGAACCATTGTAATAATGGACTCGACCCATTAGAAGGAAATGGATTTAAAAACAACTCAGTGACCAGCAGTTTTACAAAAAACTACATAGCAATACTGATAGACAAACTATGAGCAAAATCGACGAGTGTCCAACAAATTCAAGGAAGACAACAAAAAAGGAGTTGCATAACCTCACCTATGTTAAAGTAAAAACGAATAATTTTATGGACGTCATAATATCCATAATCCAAACAGATCAACAACATAAAAGAATTCCATACTCCATATATAAAGATTCCCAAAGCAACTGATCTCAAATTGCGTCCAATTGTTGCAGGACCAGCATCCAGCACCCAAAGATTAAGCAAATTGCTGCGCATAATTTAAAACTTTTATGCAGAATGTTTCCCAGTTTCATCAGAGATGACATGAACTTCTTAAACGTTAATCCAGAACGGGTAAATAAAGAGACAGTACTATTGGCCTTGACGTAACTAGTCTCTACACAAAAATCCCCTTATATATGGAATGGAAGAAGTAGAATTCTGGATAAGCAAACACCCACAAAAAATTCAGGAGAGACTCTCAAAAGAATTTATACTTGAAGATTTACACATAGTACTGGAAAATAAATACGTCTTCTTTGATAATCAATATTACCTGCAAATAAAAGTCGCGCCAACATTTGCCACACTAATAATGAGATACCTAGAAGAAAAAAATCTACACCCTATCCAGAACTACTTTTGACCAGCACTTCCAAATTTACCTATTAGGAAATTGGAAAAGATGGCTAGATGACTGCTTTATATTTTGGATCCGAAATAAGAAGGACCTTACAAAATCTCTTAAATTAATAAATAACACTCACCTGTTCACTATGGAAATGAATGAAAAGGAACTCCCTTTTCTGGACATCCTTATTATTAAAGAAAATGAGACAGTTACAATTGACGTCTAGTACAAGAACTCAGACACACCAATATTTAGATTTTAGATCTTTCCACCATTCCCATACAAAAATGAACATACTATTTAATATGGCAAGGCGCATATGCTCGATATTCACACATATTGTTAGACGAGAGAAGCGACTGGCAGAACTTAATATATTCCTTCAGAAACAAAAATACTCCAAGTTAATTCAACATGTTATAACAAAAGCAAAGGAAATCTCGACCTCTACCTTTCGGAGAAACATTCAAGCTAGGTGTGATAATAATAATACAAAGCCAAATATTCCGTTTGTAGTCACCCACAATCCTAGAAACCACAACATCCTACACTCAAACAAACGATACATCCCAATTCTACTTCAATCATCAAATCGCTAACAAATGATTTTAAAAAATCACAAATTATCAACACTCGAAGACAACCACCTAACCTCAAGAGACAACAAACAAAGGCGAGATTCACATTTGAAAAAGAAGTAACCAACTGTGGAGACCCCTGTTGTAGGACATGCGAATTGATTGAGCAACGGACAACCAAAATACTCTAGAATGGGAAGGAATTAAAAGTGAATGCAATCATGAATTGCAAGACAAAAAAAAATATCTACTATGTCACATGCTCATAATGTAATGAAAACTACAATGAGGAGTCAAGAAGGAAACTGACCAACCGTGTACATTTGTATAAACAATAAATTAGGGATTCATCTGTTAGGAATGTCCTATGCAGTGAACATCTGCATTATATATACATTATATATATATATATATATATATATATATAT
>NC_068981.1:25688923-25689650 GCF_001194135.2 Octopus bimaculoides
TTACATAAGCTTGTGTATTATGGACGAGCAGTTAAAAGAAAACCTCTTCTTCAACCAATTAATATCATGAAAAGAAAGAAATGGGCTAAAGAGATGTCAGAAAAATCCAGTTCATTTTGGGATAGAGTGATTTTCTCAGATGAATCCAGATTTGCGTTATTTTCAGACAGTGGTCGTGTGTGGGTCTGGAGGCTTCCCAATCAAGAATTTGATTTGGAACGACTCCAAACAACTGTGAAACATGGCGGTATCTCTGTAATGGTATGGGGAGCTGTCTCCAGCAATGGTCATTCTGAGCTAATCGAATGTGTTGGAACCATAAACTCTGAAAATGCATCGAAATACTTAAGCAAGGACTACTTTCGATGTAATCACACGATAACATAACGAAAAATGAGTTTTTATTCATGGAAGATGGGGCTCCATGCCACACAGCGAAAAGGAATCAACAACGGCTGACTGAAAATGGGATCAGAAAGCTTCCTTGGCCGAGACAATCTCCTGACATGAACCAAATTGAAAATCTTTAGAACGTACTAGATAGAGCCATACGAAAAACTCGACAGAAACCTAAATCTAAAGATGATTTGTTTCAATTGTTGCAGAAATTCCACCAGAGACAATCACAAAGCTCATCAGTTCAATGCCAAAAAGAGTTTCTGAATTAAGAAAATGCAAAGGGAATGTCAACTAAATACTAAAGGATGTAGTCTTACATTTCGATTAC
>NC_068981.1:25692457-25695818 GCF_001194135.2 Octopus bimaculoides
TATATATATATATATATATATATGCAGATATATATATATTCGTCTGTGTGTGTGTGTTTGTCTGTTTGCTTCCGACCATCGCTTGACAAGCGATTTTGGTGTATGTATGTATGTATCAATGTATGAATGTGTTTGTGTGTACGTATGCGTATATGTTAACGTTGTTTCCACAACTATAAGCTTCATGGGTGAGCAGAGTAAGGTAATAAAATTGATTCTTTTCACACTGAAGGCTCTTTGGTGTATTCCTGAAATCACACACCATCTTCACATGTTTTCCATGTATGTTCTTATACTGCATAAACTGGGCACGGAACTATAAAGTGCTTACACGTTTTATTCATTTATTTAATTATTTATTCTCTGTTGTTCAGATTTAGAATCTTGGTCCTCTCTGATCAAACAAGAGGTAGTCTTAAATTGGCCCAATTATAACTATTATATTTTGATGTGTCGGGAAGAAGGAATGAAAACCTAATGTGCCTTCCACTAAATAATACAGCGAAGTGTGGATTGGTTGAAGAGTATCTCGCGTTACTTGCCTAATAACATATATGAGTCATATGTCCTTGTACGATCCCCTGACCGACTAGAAACGTATGAAATACTATCCTCTTAAATAGGTCATTACTCATCGTGGAATGTGCACTTTGGTGTGAAACTATAGATGTTAGGCATAATTACACTGCCTGCTCGTCGGTCTGTTTTCTTCAGAGCACATCTAGAGGTTAAACAATAGGAAGACTGATCCCATCGTATAATTATCACACCACCCAGCACTGTCATCAATACCATCGTCTCGTCCATCATTATCACAACTGCTAACATCATCATTGTAGTTACGACCTTCATCACCACCACCGCCGCAGTCATCATCATCATCATCATCATCATCATCATCATCATCATCATCATCATCATCATCTTCATCATCATCAACAACAACAACAACAACGACGACGACGACGACGACGACCACCACCACCACCACCACCACGGCAACAACAACAACAACAACAACGACAACAACAACAAAGGTAACCACGATTAACTCGAGTATATTTCTGGTAGTAATAGTGGTAACGCTAGGCTGATATTTAGCCCATGGTCTGTCCCGACTGAGATCTACGATGCAGACCATTACATCCATCGACTTCTTATTTATTTAAGACAATACAGGGTTATTCAAAACGATTGAACTGATTTCATTACGCAATATTTTAATAAGAAAAAGTAATAGAAAACTCCAGCCAACTCCCAATCAACTTTTATTTCCTGTCTTACAAGTGTTCAATGTTGCCACCACCTGCAGTACCGGCAACATCAATGAGATAAGAGAATTCCTCCCAGACGCGTATCAGCCAATCACGATCCACTAAGAACTTCTTTGACAGCCTGGTTGAATGCTTTATCGAAGTTTTTCTATTTTCCGACTATGTCAATATCTTCTGGGATCGCCTCAAGCAAGGCAAATTTATTTTTTATTTTACACAATGAACTTGCTTTTGATATGCTGATACGCGCCTCAGAGGAAATTACCTAATCGCATTGATGTTGCCTCTGCTGCAGGTTGAACACTGAGTTTTCTATTGCATTTCCATATTAAAATAGTGCATGATGTGCTGGACGAAATGCTTAGCTGTATTTCTTCAGGCTCTGTACGTTCCTACTTCAGTTTGCGCTGAGTGCATGATGAAATCGGTTCATTCTTTTTTAATAACCCGGTATTAAGCGATATATCTACCCTGCATAATAAGACGACGTAGTATGAATGCTATTTCTAGCAAATATCCGGTTAGTAGTATATGTGCTGTTCATTCATTCACTCAATCATTCACCTGTTAACCTAAATCCACACACTTTCAACCCCACCCCTTCTTTCATTCAGGTTTTCTCTTCCCTCTCCTCCCATTTCCCAAATGGGATTTTCTATGTACATACTGTACTTTTTACTCGATTATATATTTACTACAACATTTATACTTTGTGACAAATGCTCTAATAATTCATATACTCAAACTGTCATTGCGTCAGTCAATAGGATTTATGTCCTGTTCTGTTCTATTTATATCTAAATATTTTCTGAGAGTAAGGAAGGAGACGAACAAGCCCTTATAGTTCTACTTATCAGAATCTAAAATTAAAGTAAACTTCCGCCGAGGTCTACTTTACCTTTCATCCTTTCGGGGTCGATTAGATAAGTACCAGTTACGCACTGGAGTCGATATAATCGACTTAATCCCTTTGTCTGTCCTTGTTTGTCCCCTCTGTGTGTAGCCCCTTGTGGGCAGTAAAGAAATAAGAAACTGAAAACAATAACTCAGAACGGTGGTCAATTTTCGAACATCACTCGAAATTAGTTAATTTCGCTTACTGGATTCTGTTATGTGTGACAAGCAAATGCTAGTCACCCACCTCCAGATTGGAATTGTGCCACTGTAGGAAAATAGCAGCATCCAGAGCTCGTTTCTCACTCTGATCTTCTTTCCTCTCTACGGTTTTCTTCATAGAAGTACCAGAGCTATATTGAAACTAATTATTGATATTATAAGATCTTACACAAACAATTAGCGGAATGTAAATTTTGTCTAATGTTGATTAATACATTGTTTCGAGGATAAAACTTTGAAGTTGTGTGCAACCTACTTATAGTTCTCATTAATAATTATTAAGATTCCATTGAAGATAGAAAATAAAAGCGCCAAAAACATTAGATTAAGAATTAAATTTGATCAGGAATTGTACGGAAGACAATTTTGATATTTAAATCGAATGAAATTTATTGTTGCATCGGAAGGCATCCATAAGCATTTGCTTAAATCATTTCAATCGACTCTCACTGAATTACAGGCATTTTGATTATCAACATCGGAGAGAAAAATGGTGAAGATTAGCTAGCAAAAACTAGATTCAGTTAATAAAGGGACGTATCAGAATCATTGTGTTCGACGCTGCCGATCGTATTATTGATTTGGCTTAAAGAAAATAATTGTAGATTTCCAATAATCTCCGTGCTGGTTATAGCCCAACCTCTTCACATTGACAAAGTCTAGCATGGGCCTGATACCTCGATCTACACTGACAAGTTTTGGAATGAACCTGGTCTATTTATCTGTCTGTCTGTCTGTCTGTCTGTCTGTCATCACGTCTCTCCTGGGAGAGTCATAAGAGTAGATTCTTCAAGCATCTCCTCCACAAAGCCCTAACAGAAGCATCCGTCAATGGACTTTCCGGCTAGATTCCCATGTGTGACCAACTGAGTTTAAAGATATACAACCATTTCTTTTTTTGTCTACTCCTAGATCGCCTGTCTTTTGGCTTGGCTTGAAGAATTTGTCTTACGATTCGGTTGTCAAGTGAT
>NC_068981.1:25695828-25696600 GCF_001194135.2 Octopus bimaculoides
ATATATATATATATATATATATATATATATGTATGTATGTATATATACAACGCGCTTCTTTCAGTTTCCGTCTACCAAATCCACTCGTGACTGGAAATGGGAATTTCTACATGGTTTAAATGGTAGAATGAGTAAAATTACTCTGAAATTCTGAAATTTGCTGCGATATTTAGTCATGTCCGTTTGTATTCTGAATTCAAATCACGCTGTATTCAATTTACTTCCAGCTTTTTTAATGTTGACATAATGAATTACCTGTTAATTACATGGATCAAGTAACAGTAAAGTACTTGGGTCCATATGAGAAAATGTCCTCTCCCTAAATTGTGTGGCCGCGTTCCTAAGTTAGAAATCAATATAATTTCAAACATTTTGCGATGGTCACTACATTAATTATATTAGTCCTTCATTAATTGTATGCTCGTGCAGAAAATATACCCCACTTGTTTGTTGTTGGCACTCCGTCACTTACGACGTCGAGGGTTCCAGTTGATCCGATCAACGGAACAGCCTGCTCGTGAAATTAACGTGCAAGTGGCTGAGCACTCCACAGACACGTGTACCCTTAACGTAGTTCTCGGGGATATTCAGCGTGAAACAGAGTGTGACAAGGCTGGCCCTTTGAAATACAGGTACAACAGAAAAAAGAAGATAGAGTGAGAGAAAGTTGTGGTGAAAAAGTACAGCAGGGTTCGCCACCATACCCCTGCCGGAGCCTCGTGGAGCTTTAGGTGTTTTAGCTCAATAAACACTCACAACGCCCGGTCCGAGA
>NC_068981.1:25697365-25697915 GCF_001194135.2 Octopus bimaculoides
ATATATATATATATATATAGAAGACTGTAACAATATTTTGATTTATGTATATATTAATATTATCTCGGTTGAAAAAACTTGAATAATGAAAATATGTTAATAGTTACCAGGGTAGCAAAAATCACGAGAACTGGGATATCATACCCGGTTAATAGGTAGAAATACCAAGTTAAAGTGATGTGTTTTGAGTAGCTATGAAGAATAATGAAGATATGTAGGAATTAAAGGAACTTATTGATTATACGCGTTTTGCTCCATTTATTATTCTTCATATATATATATATTCGTGTGTGTATGTGTGTGTGTATACTTTCTTACATACAAATATATACACACACACAACTGACACACACACACACACACACACTTACACCCACTCACAAATATACATACATGCGTACATTCCTGCTACCTAACTACCTTCTTGCATATATTTATACTTACATACATGTATGTGTGTGTACTCTCAATCTCTCTCTCGCTCTCTCTCTCTCTCTCGCTCTCTCTCTCTCTCTCTCTCTCTCTCTCTCTCTCTCTCTCTCTCTCTCTC
>NC_068981.1:25699225-25703059 GCF_001194135.2 Octopus bimaculoides
ACTCCACAGACACGTGTACCCTTAACGTAGTTATCGGGGATATTCAGCGTGACACAGCTGCCCCTTTGAATTACAGGCACAACAGAAAGAGGAAGTAAGAGAAAGTTGTGGTGAAAGAGTACAGCAGGGTTCGCCAACATCCCCTGCCGGAGCCTCATGGAGCTTTAGATGTTTTCGCTCAATAAACACTCACAACGCCCGGTCTGGGAATCGAAAACGCGATCCTATGACCGCGAGTCCGCTGCCCTAACCACTGGGCCATTGCGCCTTCACTGTGGATTACTGTAAATAAATACTAAGTAGCCCGTTGCACTGATTTGCCCGGGGGCTTATAATGCTACTTAGACAGCCTGCTTTCAGGTCTTCAATGGATATCTTTTAAAGTCTACTTAACAGAGAAGTTACTTGAAAAGCTGAAAGAGCAAACGTGTATTTGATCTCTTGATATATGTGGTACAGATTATTCAAGCAAAAATTATGATAAGGAATGATTCTATTTGACTGCGAGCTGGCAAAACCGTTAGCACGTCGGACAAAAATGCTTAACGGCAAAAATGCTTACGTTATGAGTTCAAATTTAACCGTGGTCAACTTTGCTTTTCATCTTTTCAGGGTCGGTGAAATAAGTACCAGTTACGCACTGGGGGTCGATGTAATCCACTAGTCACCTCTCCCAAAATTTCAGGCCTTGAGCCAATAGTAGAAAAGATTATCATTTCTATTATTAGTCAAGAGTTTTATTTTTATCCCGCGTACTCACATATATACACGCACACACACGCAGACACACGCACAGTCACCCTCGTTTACGAACTGCGGAAGAAAATTCTTTACCTGTTTTGTTTTTCTTTTTACATTTGACAATATTTTTAATTATACATTGTATACCGTCAATCTGACACGACCGTGTGCCGCCATAAAGAAGCATTTTATAACACTTATATCTTAGATAGGCATGTGAAGGACTTCCTATTAGATAGGATATCTTATCAGTCTACTGCGACAGTATATCAAGCATATTCTTTACTTATAATATGTATAAAACGTACTTTGAGTTTGTCTCCTGTTTTACCATTTACTAATACATTCGTAACTGGAGCAGTATTTACTCCCTAGCAACGCAGCCCTACTTTAAATGCTGCTACTGTTGCCAGCACATTATAATATTGTGCATTCATAAGGCGGTGAGCTGGTAGAAACGTTAGCACACCGAGCGAAATGCTTAGCGGCATTTCGTCTGCCGCTATATTCTGAGTTCAAATTCCGCCGATGTCGACTTTGCCTTTCATCCTATCGGGATCGATAAATTAAGTACCAGTTACGCACTGGGGTCGATGTAATCGACTTCATCCCTTTGTCTGTCCTTGTTTGTCCTCTCTGTGTGTAGCCCCTCCTGGGCAGTAAAATAATAAGAAACGTTAGCACGGCGAGTGAAATGCTTAGAGGTATTTTATGTATCTTTACGTTCTGAGTTCAAACTCTGCCGAGTCGACTTTGCCTTTCATCCCTTCGGGGTCGATAAGTTAAGTACCAGTTGCGTACTGGGGTCGATCTAATCGACTGGCCCCCTCCCCAAAAATTTCGGGCCTTGTGTCTAGAGTAGAAAAGATTATTTATTATAATTGTTCTTGATCTGAAAAGTTTCTAATTGGAAGTCCTTTACATGCCTATCTAATATGTAAATCATTGTGTTTCCTATTAGCAAACGAAAGACGTGTAACGGACAATAAAGAATATCAAGAGATTTCCATTTTCTTGTGTTATGAATTAACTCTGCAAATAGTTTTCCGATAATTCTCTAATGTAAGTAGTTGCCATGTTTATGCACCGTCCCTCAGTACACTGTAATTTATACACTATATATCTAACCTTACAGTATCGAGCCACGTAAGGGTTGACTGCGATGCGGGAAAAAAGGAAGAGAATGTAAAGGCCCAAACTCCTGTGAATAAACATACACCTGACTCCTCACAAACTCCCAAAACTGCTCCCAAACCCACACATACACCAGCCCTTACACTAGCAAAGACACCCATTCCCCCAACTGTGGTGCCCACACAAGCCCCCAAACAAGTAGTCCAAAAGCCACAAACTCCGCACACACCAGTCCCGACAACAAGAAAAATACTCATCCCTCAAAGTCGACGGCACCTGACAGTAAAAGTGTAACTCCTCCAGATGACACCATGGTAGCAATCAAGGCGGAGTACACTCTTGTTCAAGGTCCAACCAAAAGAAAGTTGACACAATCCCCGTTCACATATTCCACACAAACGGGAAATGTAACATCTCAACATTTAAAAACCATAACCCGCCCAATCGTTCTAGAACAAACAGGAGTTAAAAGGATTTTGGTCGTGTTCGACCCAAAGGACAGATACACTAATGAAGTGTGCCACACCACACAAGGTTATATTCTAAGCACAAGGATTATCCTAGACAATGTGCCTTGATAGGCAAAACATTATTTAAACAACTGAAGGGGAGGCATCCAAAAGCCATCTCTATGTTAAAAGACATTTCAAAACACCTTAGAGAAAAGGAGAAAATAGGGGCCCCTCATGAGACGTGAGGTCGACCCCACATCACCAATTAAAAGTAAGTAGAACCTTTGCTTTTCCTTAAAATGTCAACACTTAACAGTGGTTGTTTAAATGTGCGTGGTCTGAGCTTGAAGTGGAAGCAAGAATGTTTCCTCGACGACCTTAGATAGCATGATATATATGTGATGGTCACTACAGAAACCAAGCTGGATAGGTTAGAAACCTTCTCAGCTCTCCTAAATGGCTATGAGAAAATCATGTCTCCTGGCCAGAGCGGAGATCGAGAGGGTGTAGTAGTCCTGGTCTGAAAAAGCTTGGCTCAGCAGACAAGTACAGTCTTTGTGGACCCTGAAGGTGGGTTGGTCGTTCTTGATGTGACGTACAGCAACAAGACCTTCAGGTTGATCGGTATTTACGCGCTTTGTACAAGAAGGCAGCAAACTGATTTCTATCGGTTCCTAGAGAACTTTCTCGTGATGTTCAAAGCATTAGTTGTGTTAGAAGACTACAATTCTATTTTGGATGCACGCCTAGATAGCTGTGGCTCGACTGGTAGGAGTGATAACTCACGCCTCATTTTGCTGTCTCCTTCCCTTAACAGGGAAAGGTAGACTTGTTTTTTTTTTTTGCGTAGTAGCCATACTGAAAGAAACAGTATGTAAGACGCGTGTAAGAGGTATAGTGACGGGTACCTTCGTCTCTGGCCAGGGGTTGGTTAATTTCTTTAGTTACCACCTCGATAGCAAGATCAGGCTGGAGAAGGGATACCTGTAACAGGATATGTTCGCGAAAAGATGGAAGCAAGTAATGAAGAAGCTGCGAATGACTGGTACGAGGTAAGTGGGGCCAGAAGGAAAAGTAAAGGCTCGAACCTGGCTGTTGGATGCCTTTCCTTCAGTCACACATTGCAAAATTTGCAATGATCAACAAGTTTATACAGAAATTTCTAAAAGAAAAAAAAAGAAAAGATCCAATTTTTAACAGCCTGGCATTTATATTTTATCATTCGAAACTGTTTCATTCATAATAAGCAAATTCTTCACCTTCTATATCTGTTTGTTCTTCTTTGTGCCATCTATGTACGGCTTCCATAACCAATTTATGAAATAAAGAAGCATACTTCCCAACCTAATGGCTCCCGGTTCCGTCGCTCTGCGTGGCACCTTGGGCAGGACTCTTTTTCTATAGCCTCGGGCCGACCAGAGCCTTGTGAATGGATTTGGTAGACGGAAATTGAAAGAAGCCGGTCATGTGTGTGTGTGTGTGTGTGTGTGTGTGTGTGTGTGTGTGT
>NC_068981.1:25703583-25707685 GCF_001194135.2 Octopus bimaculoides
ATTTGAACTTAGAACATAAAAACAGACGAAATATCGGAACATGTACAACAAGGTGTTCTGTTTTTCTTTTTTTCTTCTTTTTTTTTTTTCGCTTTTTTACTTTGGATGTTTTACTAATTTACTGCCGTAGTATATTTACCAAAAAACAAAAGAGTTTAATTAAAGACAAAATTTATCGACCCCGAAAAGCTGAAAGGTAAAGTCGACCTCGGCGGCATTTGAGCTCAGAACGTAAAGATGGACGAAATATCGCTAAGCGTTTCGCCCGGCATGTTAACATGTCTGCGAGCCGCCGCCTTCTAGTGTTCGTGTAACATGAATACGAAGTATCCTGTTAGTGAATGTAGGGGAGGCAACTTGTCTCGTTATGTGGAGTACGATAAAATTAAAAAAACATGGTCTATTACTCCCCCTTTTACATTTTTTTTACAACACGGAGATCCGATTTTTCAATCATTTGACTGTGGCTATGCTGGAGAACCACCATACAGGGTATTTTAGTCGAAGAAATCGACTCCAGAACTTATTCTTTATAAATTAGAGAGGGGAGTGCTTAGCAGTGATAAGTGAAATTGCAATGTTATTGTCAGTCCGAATATGTTTGATGCACGTTCAAACTGGGCAACAGGCTTCTCACAGCATTTTGTCTCGGATAATAAGTCTCGATTGTTGACGAAATTTGTGTATTGTCTCCTACTGGTCACAGACACTAAGCGGACGGCACTGTGAGCTGAATTAAGAGATTACCTCTCTTACGCTCTTCCAGCGGTTCACCGTAAATACATTACACAACATTCGTCAACAAGCGAGATATATTCACCGTGACAAAACGAAATGAGTGGCTTGTTACTGATCTACCGGGACATGGATTTGTTTATAGTGATCATTGATTGTGCAGCAAAATGCACACACTCTTTATCAAAAAAAAAAAGAAAAGAAAAACATTACCTGTACTGGTGCACAGTGTGCCACGTGTCAGATGCTAAATCGATCGCAGATTTGAAATCAGAGTGGCTTTCTCCTAGTTTAGTTGCTCAAAAGCTAGAGCTCAGACTGGCCTATGAGTAAGTAGATGCTGATAGTGCACATCAACTAAGGGGGCCGTCAGCAACCAAACACCTGGTTTTTATAGCAGACCTTTCCTTCTCCTATTTAATGTTAGACATGTAAAACTCAAAGCGCTACTTAGATTATGGAAGAAACTATTGAGATTACAAGTGAATACCGCATTGTACGATGTGTGTGTGTGTGTGTGTGTGTGAGAGAGAGAGAGAGAGAGAGAGAGAGAGCGAGAGAGACTTGAAGCCGCCCGAAGGGCGGCATTCAGGCTAGCTCTTGCAGAGGGCACGTTTGAAACTTTCAGGATCCATTTCATCTCAATCTCGTTCTATCTTCTATTACAAATCTTTAGTCGGATACTGTAACCGGAACAGGAAGATTAGTTTTCTACTTAGACATGTTTCATAAATTACAAAATATAAATATCCACACTACCACACTAGAAACGTACCTGTTATTAGTCTCAATTTGAATGTACGTGAAGCTATTTCGAATGCCCAAAATTATTTCTGAAAATGTGCTAAGCACTGATGCTGATCTTAGTTTAATCAATAAGCGCAGGAGCGCGGTAAATGCAGTAAAAATAGCGGGGTCAGTTGGGCCCCATGTAAGTGGGTTTTCAGAAATTGAACCTCTTTACGATACTCCCTGGGAGTTCATGATATGAAGTTCATTATCATTGCTCCGATTTGGTCGGCAGTGTCATGTATTTAGTTTAAAATGCACTAAAAATAGGGTGTTCAGTGGGCCCCAATTAGGTGATCCTTAAAAAAAATAAACCCTTTTAGGATATTCCCTGGGATTAGGGGAGTTGCTGGTTAGCTGTCTAGGAGGAGTTAACATCCATTAAAACGTAACGGACAGAGAAACATCACTCAAATTTATTTAAAGATATGCATGTAAGCATATAGAGGTTTACTGTTACAAACAGGCATGTCGACGTTGTTGTCTTAAGTGTGATGCCACTTAGCAATGTAGATGACTATATGCATATACATATGCACACACACACATACACACACACACACACACACACACATATTGCGATTACACATGGGACTAGACCAGGGAAGCAATAATAATGATTACTTTGACATAAAAAAAAGATGTAATACTGGCCATAGATGAAGTAGACGCAAACTCAGCTGCCGGCTCTGAAGGATTCCTAGCAAGTTCTCAAATCATGCAAGTGAGTCAAAGCGAACCCACTACCATTTCTTTTTCAAAGCTTCCTCGCAAATGGTAAGCTCCCGGGAAAATTGAAGGTAGAAATAAAATTCTCCATCCATTAAGAAGGAAACAGAGTTGATGCTAAAAGTTATAGGCTTGCCTCTTTGATCTTATATATCAGCAAATTCGTGCAACGAAAAGTTAGAAGAAATCTAATTACATCCATCCAAGACAATGACCTGTTGACTGACAACCAACATGATTTCGACCAGGTAGAAGCTGCTATGGGTAAAACTTAGTATGTTAATTATGTTACCTCACCACCCCTTCGCCAATACCCGGCGCCCCCTAGAAGGTAATGGACATTAGTTTGTAACCTTGTAAATGTTGAATGCATAAGAACACTCAAGTATTATTCAGGTGTACCAACGATTTTCCAGAATTTTTGCTTCTAAAGCCTAATCGGATTAAGCGTTTTGCCAATCAATCCCTGGATAAACAATAATAATGCATATACTCACGTCTAACCTACTAATTATGTCCGAATTACAAATTATTTCTTATAGCTTACGTATCGGAGCATCACAGTCAATTAAAGTATTCCTCTGGTATACTTTAATTTGCATGGTATTGACTGGTGCTTACGTTTGAAAATGTCAATGACGCTCTCAGGTCTCTTACCGGTGCATGATGAAACTAAAAGATAACTTTGAGCTAGATAAGCAGAGAATCTCTCAATATTTTGGTATCACCTATAACAAGTGCTGTGTAATTTGTACATGTAAACACAACACCATTTGTAGTCGCAGAGTGAAATAGACCGGTTGATACGTGTTTTTAATATTCTTCCTTAGTAATTCACCGGGGGAATTTCAACCATGTTTCGTGGTCTGCTACCACAACAGCTCCTTTATAGGATCCAGTTAGCTCAAGAAATCATCAGGAGGAACCACGTCCGGTTTCGGCCCCTACTCCTCTACCGTTTTGACGTGGCGGGGCCCCTCCTTTCGGAGGTGTCTTCAGCTCTGGTGCTGGGTGTATGTCTTCTTTCTTCTATTCCCTGGCCTCTTCGATGCAGCATCAACGAGTGTCAGCGTCCGACTGATCGTCCGCCTTTGAATTTGGTGGTCATTCTTGATACCTCGTTGTCGAAGTTTTTATAACTTGCTGCGTCATTTGCTTTCGGTACCATTAGTTGTCGGAATGCGCATCAGTTGAATACACATAGACTATATAGTCAGCACAATATTTTAAGTCACCAAATTGAGGTCAATTAAAATGGAATTATTTATAGTCTTTAGATGCAGAAAATTGTTATTAGTTTCATTCAGCAAAATATCTGAAAAATAAAATCCAGATTTTAATTCAACTTAGAAATCTCTAATGTATAGGCCTACAGCAAATATTCTGCTCAATACCACAGATTTGCTTCTCAGTTGTTTGACCTTAACCAGTTGAGCATGTCCCTTGGTGCCTGACGATATGTGCATCTCTGATCACGAGCTGAAGTAGAGGGGGAGCACCATTGCCATATGTTGAGAGGAATTCTTTGAGGTTTGAATAATTCACCTTTGAAAACATGGGTGTTTCGTCAAACATCATTAAACGAATCTTTTTCAGAGACCTTTGTCGCCATCCTGGTAATGTGCACTTGGAAAGAGGTATCATCACTCATGTCGATACCCAGGTCTCTCACTGATTTAGGCTCTGGGATTGAAATTCCCTGCGGACCAGTGTACTGTGTAAGTTTCATATTCAGTTTTGGACGTTCATAGCGCAGGGCATGGAGTTTTTCAGCATTAAACTGCATATTATTATCCTCAGCCCAACTGTAAATTGAGTCCAACTCCTGCTGCAGATATATATATATATA
>NC_068981.1:25708200-25709985 GCF_001194135.2 Octopus bimaculoides
CACATATATATAGATATATATGATGGCTGCCCCCTCGTTATTGAGTATGGCCATTGCATGAAGCTTAACTTAACGGTGCTGTGATCGAATGCGACTTTTGAGCCCAGCCAAAGATCTACAATGTCTTGCACAGAGTTGGCATCCAAAACCTTTACTGGCAATAGCTGACTGTTGTTGCAATTGGGATCCATGTACATATATACATATATACATGTGTGTGTGTGTGTGTGTGTGTGTGTGTGTGTGTGTGTAAGCAAAAGAAAACGAAGAAAAACGATGGTTACGTCATGAACTTCATTAGCTGAATTTCATAGCAACCATCTTTTTTCTTTGTCATCTCTTTTTCTTATAACCGCTCTATACCCGTATAAACTTCGTTCCGAAACAAAAAGTATATTGATTTCTACACCAGGTTATTAGTCGAGCAAACAAGAATCGAAATATATATCTATATATATACATGAAATCCATTACATAAGGAATGAGAAAGAACGGAAGACTTACTTTGAATTGAAAGCAAATCTTCAAAGGGAACCTTTAAACGTGTAAATCTGAACTGAAATAGTACACTTGTTCCTTTATTTGCATGTTCAACAGGGCTTGACAAAAAGGTCAGATCGTTGCTGGATTGTGACTGCTGCCCAGGAAAGAAAGATTGGGAAAATGAAACAAACAGAACAGTGACAATATAATGTTGTAATGCTTTCATCCGGTGTTGTAAAAACATCAACCACGAATCGGAAATGAATTGCTTTCTTTTGTAGTGTTTTATTATTATAACATATCGTGTGGGCAGAATGAAAGATATCAATACTTATGTACCTTATTTATATCCGCAATGGATACGTTGTCAATGTGTTTGTCATTTGGCATCGCCAAAAATACAGTGTGTAATTTAGGCACAACGCCATTACATTTCAGGGTTGAACATTATTCGATGCCGATAACCAAATGCTTGTTGATTTGTACTTTTTTATATCGACCCCTGAAGGGATAGAATGCAAAGTAAATTTTGTCCGGATTTGAAATAAGAACAAATACACGAAGTATTTTTTCTGCACTAACCCTAAAATTCTCTCTCTCTATCTCTCTTCCCCCCTCTCTCTCTCTCTCTACACACACACACATAATGTATGTATGTATGTAAACATGAACGTATGTATGTATGTATGTATGTTATCAATCAGTTTCATTTCTGTATTTCTTGTCAATAGAGAAAGAGCCGGACTCTAACATAGATTCAAGGCTCCTTCATTGGAACTTTTATCAACATCATCTATTTATTTGTGTATATGTATATATGTATGTATGTATGTATGTATGTATGTATGTATGTATGTATGTATCATTTCATACTTCTCATCTTCCCATCTTTGTGAATCTTAGAAAAAAACCATTCGTAAAGTTGCGACGAATTTTGTTGTATGTGGAATATTTTATATCTGTAGCGCGGCAGTACCGACATCTCATGGCGTTGGTTTCTGTCTTCAAATACAAACAGCTTACATGCGTAGCCGTTGCTTCGTGCTGGTAACTGCGTAAAAACATGTTTCATGCACACAGACAGACCCCGCCCCCCACACACACACACAAATACACACAGACAAAGACAGGTGGTGTAGACAACAAATAGAAGTATTAGTTTAACGCTCGGGAAGTGAAAAAGGCTTTAACGTTTCGAGCCTACGCTCTTCCACAGAAAGGATCACAGAAAGAAACAAGGAGTGAAAATAAAGAATGTGTAGTGGCTAGCGGTCTATCATGGCGAATGTATATATATGTATA
>NC_068981.1:25710237-25712129 GCF_001194135.2 Octopus bimaculoides
TATATACTCTTTTACTTGTTTCAGTCATTTGACTTCAGCCATGCTAGAGCACCGCCTTCACTAGGGTGTTAGGGTTAAGGATTTAGGGTAAGGGTTAGGGTTTATGGTTACGGTTACGGGTTAGGGTTAAGATTAGTGTTACGGTTACAGTTTTAGGGTTAGAGTTAGGGTTAGGGTTAGTGCTAGGGTTAGTGTTAGAATTTGGTTTAGGATTAGGGTTGGGTAATCGTGCGGGTGTTAATCTGAACAATTACAGATATGTGAAAAGTACCGACCCTGCCATCTATTATAACTTTTGTTGTTCTGTTTAATATATACATAGATTATGCCTCCAAAGAAGAGAGTTTGCTGGGGAAAGAAAGAAACCGGTTTAAAATGACAGCAACAGACTGCAGCAATTCACCACATTCCAGAAGCTACTTTGAAGATAATGCAAAATGGTGCATCAACATTTTCTGCCCAATCTGATAGAATTCTGGCAAAACTGTGTAGCAACAGATCGCCAGCAATTGCTTCATAACAAATTGCCGTCCTAGCTCCTGCGAAAAGGGATTACCCTGCTATGTATAATCAGGGCAGCGCAAAAATTTGTTTTGCACAAGCATTTCTATAGCCAATTAGACGGATGAAATTTATGTATGCTTAATAATGTTACGCAAAACAGCCTTCAGACTTTCCCTATTATATATGTATGTATATACGTGCGTGCGTGTATGTATTTACATATATATATATGTTCATAACTTGCTTCTTTGCATATTTCAATGTTTAATTCGTTATTATAGAAAATTTAATTTAACTTTTTCAGAATATTATTTTATTAATCTACCATAAACCAAGCATATCAATTAAAATCTCGGATTACAATATTTTAATAATAATAATAATAATAATAATAATAATAATAATAATAATAATGATGATGATGATGATGATGATGATGATGATAATAAGTTCAGTTTTCAATCAATGCTAACAGGAAATTTATTAGCAAATTACGCTTTATACGATATATAATTATAAGTAATTATTTAACATCATCGTTTTCATCTTCAACTAAATGCCAATTATGTATATCATGGAAGAAGGCATAAACTTTCAAAGATTTGTAAAAATATTGTGTGCATGTATGCATACATGCATACATACATACATACATACATACATACATATATATGTGTGTATGTGTATAATATACATACATTTATATATATATATATATATATATATATATATATATATATATATATATATATATATATATATATTAATAATAATAATAATAATAATAATAATAATAATAATAATAATAATAATAATAATAATAATAATAATAATCATAATAATAATAATATTCTGGACAAAATACTCATTTATTGTGCTTTTAATTATTAATTTTTCTATATGTGATAGTGGATTTTCATCGATGAGTTCATGAAACTTGGTTCTTTTCCCTAAAACTATATATTTATATATACCTCCATTTATCTATCTATCTATCTATCTATCTATCTATCTATCTATCTATCTATCTATCTGTCTGTCTGTCTGTCTGTCTGTCTGTCTGTCTGTCTCCCTCTCCTTCCCCCCTTCTTCCTCTCATATATGCATCTGCAAAACAATAGAAATGGCTTTTCTGGTAATTTTCCACTTTAATGATTAAATGTTCGCAAAAAGTGAATTGGCTGTTTTCTTTGAACCAGTAAAATTGAATCACTAGTTTTCATGTTAGACAATAAAAATAAATGTTGCATTATAAACTTATATGTGTATATATATATGTGTATGTGTATATATGTGTATGCATGTATATATATGTGTGTGTGTGTGTGTGTGTGTGTGTGTGAGCGTGAGTATATATATATATATATATATATATATATATATATATA
>NC_068981.1:25712139-25716381 GCF_001194135.2 Octopus bimaculoides
AATTATACTTCACTATAAGAGGCTCCGGAAAATCTACTTGCGTTTCCTTTCTTTGTTCCCATTTTTTAATTTTTTTTTTTTTTGTGGCGGGCATGTTATTATTTCAGCCAACGCATTATAAACCAGTTAAGTTTATATCTAATAATTCAACACAATTGATCAAACATACCTAGTTATTTACGACATTTATTACTTTCTTTTACAGTGATTATTTCTCACAACCGAAGCGTTACTTAGGCAAACGCAATTACTTCCCTTACACTAAAAATTTATGAATGACACGTAATAATTCTCATGTACCTAACGTTTATTAATATTTAACAATTTTTTTTTTAATGTTGACCAACAGATCCTTCGCTCTCTTCTTCATATTGTAATTATATTGAAATCTTATAATTCTGGTTAAAATGTGTTCTCTTAGTTCTAAAATGAAGTGTTGTTTAATTTTCCTATTCAATGCATCCCCATGTTTTATTTCTGCATTATAAATATAATTTATATTCGATTTTTTTTTGCATTCCCAGTACTCACTCACCCACATTGCACTTATAAATATATATACACTCACACGCACAAACACACGTGCGCGCGCACGTACACATGCATGCACACACATTTGAATAATGTATGTATGTATATATATATCTATATATATATATATATAATATATAAATCCCGTATGTGTGTGTGTAAACGATTATAACGGCCGTATTTTTCAACTGATCGCCATGAAACTTTACACAGTGGGTGCGTCAGTTAAATTTCATAACATAATCGTAAGTTTCAAACTGAGATTTGCTTTTTCTTAATCAAAATTGTGATGGAAAATCCGACTTCAATAGAGCTTATTGGCCATCATTCGGTACATCACGTACGAACAACCGCTATGTTCATCTAATCTGTATCAGAGCATTAATTGTGTTTAATAAATAAGCTGACACAAAAGAGTAAGGACACAAGACGATTATTTTGAATAAGTAAATATGAAATAAAATATTAACTTTAACGAACATATGGCACTAATTGGCGATCAATCTACTGTGTGAATATTTTCTCACAACAAAATTCAGTTGACAGTAGTAAACGATAAATTGATAGGTAATTGAACTTTAACTAACAGTTTCATATATAAAACAAAATATTGGCGGTATTTTTCGACTTTTGCGTGACGCATTTCATGTAAAACGTACATGCCCATTGGTTATTCTTTAATTCCATTTCTTGAAGTGAGAATATTAGTATCAACATTTAAAATCAAGAGTTATTTTTTATCAGTAAGCATAACTGAACGATATTTCGACAAATTCTTCTCATCATTTTTACGCATTTTACAGATCGAATCCATAGGTTACATTCTAAAAAACAAAAACACTATTTGGTCGGTTCTGGTAGCTTATTCATGCACAAGCCTTGCTACTTTATCGGTTAATATCGCATTTTGTCGAAATCTATATCCCATTTGAAGTTTTTCCAGGTACATAGACTTAAATAATTTTTTCTATAAAGAATTTTCAATACTTCCAAATTAATATAAGGTAATTTTAATGCTAACATTCATTTTTCCCAAAGAAAGCCCAGTTTTGACTGTTTTCATTTTCAGAGACGTCCTAGAAACCGTTTCGATTTTCACGTTCTTTTTATTTAAATTTCGCACTTAAGTGTGATATTTCTTAGAAATACTCTTTACCTTTTGCTGTGCACTGCAGTGCACTGGTGTTTGCATCGATCGTTTACATTTTGTCACAATTGCACCTTTGGTCGATAGTATATCGATTTTCTCGAAATACGTTCTGACCACATGTGCTTATAGATGTGAATGCTCATTCACAACTGTCCGCATTCACGTGCCATTTGGTGCTTACAATACCATTGCAAACAATTGTCCGCTTTAGTGTTGTGGAAATTTTTTGTGTTGAAATATGTTTAGTGCTTCCAAACAGCGACGAGGTACATTTAATTGATTTTTAAAAGATTTATTCAAATTACAGATATTCGATAGGATGCCTCGAAAAAGCAAGTGTCACATTGCCAAGAAAAAAAAAGTATTCCCGTTTTGCGTTTCTTGCGGGCTAGCGAGACAGAAGAAATATGTGTTCAGTCCCCTTACAGAGAAAATGGGGTGCTTTGTAACCGGCACTTATTAAGGGAGACATGCTACAACGCTGCCAGGCTTCGATCCTACGTTGAAGAAAGAGAAAACCTTTTGAATCCTGAACAAGCTACTGTCTATAATTCTATTTTCACAATGCTTGAAGAAACCACCGGAGGCATTCTCTTCCCTGATGTGCCAGGTAGCACAGGGAAAACATTTCTCTTCAACCACCTTCTTGCCAAAATTCGCCAACGTGGACGGATTGTCATGCAATGGTGTCTTCAAGAATAGTATCAACACTGCTAGACAGCAGTAGAACAGTCTATTCAACATTTAAACTTCCCTTTAACGTCAGCCATGTTGAAAATTCTACCACCAATATAAACAAGAATTCTGAAATTCAAATTGATTATCTGGGACGAGGCAACAATGTCCCACAAGAATGCACTTAATGCAATCAACACAACGCTACAAGACCTGCGCTCCAACTCTAAACGTTCGGTGGCGTCGTTATTCCTCCTGCTGGGGACTTTCGTCAAACCCTTCCTATTATCCCAAAAGGCACACCAGCTGATGAATTAAACGCTTGCCTTAAAAGTTCTCTTCTATCCAGTCGAGAATGTTAAGCATAAATATGCGCTCCATTTTCCACCAACAAGACGGTGACAATTCCTTTGCTTCAAAGTTATTGGATGTCGGTAATGGAAGCTTACCGCTCGACGTAAACGGTTTGGCTGACATAAGTACCATCGGTAACTACGTCTTCATCTCTGAGGTGCTATGCACAACAGTTTATCCCAACCTATCTACCAATTACGTCAGCCATGAATGGATGTGTGAAAAAGCCATCTTAGCTCCAACAAATGCTACCATCCAAACCCTAAATACATTTCTGCTTCGTCAACTTCCTACCCAAGAGCGATGCTATACTTCGGTTGATTCATTTACTGAGCCAACACAAATAACATTTTTCTCAACAAACTTTTTAAACTCACAAGATTCGTCGGGATTGCCACCACATAAACTTAGCCTTAAACTTGGTTGTCCTACTATATTCTTGAGAAATTTGAACCCTCCTCGGCTTTGCGATGGCACACGTTTGGCTGTTAAGTAAATGTTGGATATCGTTCTCGAATCCACAATCATCACAGGTAAAGGCACTGGCGAGTCTATTTTAATTCCCGGAGATACACTTACTCCTACTGACTGTGTCTTTCCGATGAAAAGAGTTCAATTCCCTATTCGATTAAGCTTTGCTATGACCATTAACAAACCGATAGGCAGTCACTAAAAGTGGTTGGGCTGGATAAAGATACATCATGCTTATCACACGGACAGCTGTACGTTGGGCGTTATAGAGTTGCAAACTCGGTCAATCTCTTCTTCTACACTCCCGATTGACAGAAAACGTGGTTTACAAGGCAGCCCTCCAATAGTTTTTCCGTTGAGTTGGAAGCCTTTTCAAGTTGACCTTATTGCGCTTATTTACTCCTCACAATAGGTTATGTTAATCTTCCAACAAATGGCCATTGTTAAAATCAAGCATTTTTTTTTTTTTCATTTCAATGCACAGATGCCTCAGGTAATTTCATATTGTTATGAAACATGTTTCTTACAGATTGCTATCATGTCCATAGCAATGTCGTTTATGCTTTTTGTACCGTTTGTTCAGCCATCCACTCTAATAAACGGCATTCCGAACGATAATGTTCCATTTTTTTCACATTTTAATGTTAGATATCTGCAAATAAAACATGTTCCTTTTTGAATACCAGCTCATTTTTTATTTTCTGTCTCGACTACGTCAAATAATCCTCTATTTTAAGCATAGAGAGAAGCGGAATTACGCTATTTTAGACTCCAGTTCTATCACGAACGTTTGCTAGTATATATATGCATATATGCTTGTATGTTTATATATATATATATATATATTCACCATGATAGATCGCTGACCACTACACATATATTTTTTTCTCTCCTTGTTTCTCTCCTTGTTTCTTACCCTGTTCCTTTCTGTTGAAGAGCGTAGGCTCAAAACGTTAAAGACTTTCTCTATTCCCGAGCGTTATACTAATACATCCATTTGTTGTTTACACCACCTGTCTTCGTCTGTTGTTTTTTTTTTCGTAAATTCTCCCATATATATA
>NC_068981.1:25716445-25738965 GCF_001194135.2 Octopus bimaculoides
TATATATATATATATATATATATATATATTTGTGTGTGTGTGTGTGTGTGTATACACATATACAAATACGTATAAATTAGTGTACTTTTCTATACACAAAAGAGGTGATAAGAGTAATTTCAAAGGGAATAAAAAATAAAAACATTTCAATAGTTACCACATGTACTCGAGTTATGACATCAATGAACAAATAAAATAATTTGCCATCCGTGTCTCACCAGCGTGGGCGCTATAATTAATGTTTATTTGTGGAACACTGAAGACACGCATGTTCCATCTATATAGATTTTAATTTTACAAATCCACCTCGCAAGCGCAGCTACAATCGACAGCAACTACAAATTACGTACCAACGTTCTTCGTACACTAATTTATATGAAAAATATGTTGTCTATTGATTCTATTGCGCATGTTGGCCAGTGGTAGAATATTTCTCTAAATTTTCTACCCTAAATATTTCCATAGTAAAATTTTTCGCAATTTTGAAGAACGTTGGTATGTAACATTTGCTGCTGATTGCAGCTGCGCTTGCGCGGTGGATTTGAAAAGTTATAATGTATATAAATGGAACATGTGTGTCTTCAGTGTTCCACAAATATACATTAATTATAGCGTCCATGCTAATGAGACATCGATGGCAATTTATTTTATTTGCTTATTGATGTCATAACTCGATTTCCATTCCCTTTGAAATTACTCTTATCCGTGGTTTGGGTTTTAACTGCACTTTTCAGCAAATAAGGTGTCCTGTTAGGGTCACCACTTTTGTATATAGAAATGTACATTAGTTTATATGAAAAATATGTTGTCTATTGACTCTATTACGCATGCTGGCCACTAGTAGAATATTTCTCTAAATACGAAGAGGTACCCAAATGTAACCGGAAACGTTCTTTGTAGGGCAAACCCATTATAGCTCAGGCTTCCGCCGCTAGAAGCCAGTTGATGCAACCATCAGGCATCAATCTGCCGACTGGCACCTTTGGCTAGAGTCGTACTGCCACGTGGTGCGTCTTTGTTTTGCAGTACTTCTCTCTTCTTCGTCGATTTTTGCGATGGCTGAAACGAAGGAACAACGTGCTTTCGTGAAACTTTGTTTTCCAATGGAGTAAACAATAAGCGAAATAGTTGTCATACCTCAAAACAGCTCACAAGGACTCTAACATGAACAAAACACTAGCTTACGACTGGTTTCTACGCTTTAAGAATAGTCATTCATCGTTTGAGGACCAACCTCGTTCAAGATGACCATCGTCCTCCCGAAGGATTGAACACATCACGAAAATTCATGAACTGATTTTGCAGGACCGTCGCCGAAGAATTGACGCACTTGTTGATATGACTAGTGTGTCCTAGAGCTCCCCCAAAAGAACTTTGAACCCGGAATTGCTAATGAAGTGAGTTGCAGCAAAACTTGTGCCTCGCTTGGTCACGGAAGATCAAAAGCGACCACGACTGAATGCGCATCATGAACTGAAAGAACAATTGGAAGTTGGTTCGGACCTTTTTACGAAGGTCATCACTGGTGAGGAAAGCTGGTGCTGCGGAATTTGTAGATGTAGAAAAGGTGAAGAAAAATACGACAGAGGCATTAAAAGAGTTCTAGCACTGCTTCGAATAGTGGAAAACGCATCCTGACACGTTGCTGCAAATGGCGAATACTTTGAAGGCGATAAAAGTGTGAATATGCAAGACTAAGCGAATAAGATAATGTAAAATTCCGGCTTCTTTTGCGTACCTCCAAGTATATATTTGTGTTGCTTCCATATGTATCGATTTGTAATTAGATAAGTATAAATATGTGCATATTTATGCAATGGTATTCGCCAGTACATATCTGAGTACAGTGACTTCTTAGATGCTGACGGTACTTCTTAGGAAAGTTTTCTTGTACTTCATGACTTCTGGGATAAGACTTCATTTCAGTCTTAAGTGAAATGAGTCTGTAATTCTTTTGACTCATGTCACTGGTTAGCTTTCGTAGTTTTTTGCTGACATTAGAGCATAATCTGCTGCTCAAGAAAACAAAATCAAGCAGCTTATTGTAGTGATGTTAACATGAGTTAAAAATCAAGCAAATTATATACTATGTTAACGCACGATGTTAACGCATGTTAACGCACGGTTCCACTCACAAACAACTAAGCCATTCTTTGAAGGTACACAACATTTTTGATTTTCATTTGATCTGATTTGTACACTTGTTAGGATCTTCTATTGAAATGAGGAAGGTTAGACTAATACCACTGATTTTTTTTTTGAACCATTGTAAATCAACACCAGCAGGAAAAACATGAGAAGGAAAGGTATTCTAAAATGGTGACTTTCTGGAAAGAAATAACTACTGGGTGTGGAGGTACGTGACTGACCTGGGTATGTGTAGATAAAACAAGTGTGAGTAAAGAGAATAGACGAGGGAATCGGACGTGTCAGAATGGCTGTAATTTGTGACAAGCCAAATTTGAAGAGTCACTGCCATTTTAGTAACGGTAGGAAAGACAGCGAGAGGACACAGCAAGCTTGAGGGGTGTTAATGTATGCAATAACATCATCACTGATGAAGGAGTAATATGACATTGTACGTCTAACTTGAGCCTAGGTGGAAAGTAACAATAATTGTTGGAAACTAATTGTTCTGAAGAAAAATCTCAGCCATTGTGACTCGGTCTTAATTAATGTTAAAGATGTGTTTTCGCTTGAAAACAGTAGCTGGACTATATTAAGTTCTGATATTTAGAAGGATTGTAGGTTTTCTTGCTGCTAGATGCTCATATGTACGAATGGTGTCATGCAAGAAATGAGACGTTTTAGTACAACCGTTTTAGCACCGTTTGTTGGGCGTCGCTGGTTCGACGCTGACATCAGACGTTATAATACTTATCTTGTTTTTCTTCTGTCTCATCTCCTCCCTCTCTCTCTCTCCTGCTATTCTCGTGAGTAACCATGCTTCTCTTCGTGTGTATGAGGAGAGGGAGAGTGGTTATGCTAATAATAATGTTAATAAATTGTAATGCCTTTCTTATCATACCGCGCTCTCTCACTCTTCATATCTTATCATCCCCGCTCTCTCCCTCTTCATATGTACATTTCTTTGCGCGTGCAGTGCATGCGTGCATAAGTGTGTGCCTGTCTCCAGCGCCAAGAGGACAATGACAAAAATAGGTTACATATTCTGTCAGCCGTACCAAATCGGATGTGTCCAAAACTGCACCAAGTCATCTTATTCTATGTGATGAGACGATGTCTCCTTCTATATCAGTAGCATTTGCGTTTTCTTGATTTTGTAAGAGGCGGGTTCACAAATCCTATCTGGAGCATGCCTTTTAGGTTTCTGTTCAGAAAATTGGTGCATATTTTACGAGGGGCATCTAGTTCACGCATAGAAGATGCATGGTTAGCTAAAGTTAGAGAAGAATGAAGTGCAGTATTATTTGCGTAAGCGTAGGTTAGTCGTGATGGTAAGTAGATCACTTTTGCGTAAAAGGCAGATAGTGGAGGACAAAGCTAAATCACGGATCACACGGAATTTCAAAGATAAATTTTTCCGTTAATATACGATTCGTCAACGTGAGTCGATAGCAGGCTAACGATGCAAGCGATGTGAAACAAGTGGTGACTATAGGCCAAAATTTTATCCTATGATAAACAAAAGATTTATCGTAGGATAGCCTTTAATTTACTAAATTTCTCGAAGTTGATAGCCCACTGATGCATGACATAGGATTTCTAGTCAGGTACTTATTTGTGGAATTCTGTTTGAACAGGTTAAACATATCTATCATTCAAGAAAATAAATTAGGCTAATTATCAGAGGCTGCTATTTATTGGCGTTATTGGCATAGAATAAAAGACATCAAAAGAACAAAAGAAAATTATTTTGCAATAAAAACATTTTTAATATAAAAAATATACACATAAATTATTGTTTCAAATATAAATTACATAAAAGTATAATATCGAAAATATAGTTGAATAATATTTGCAATACAAAGTTTAGAGTTTTCTTTCCTTTTTTTTTTAAGTAGGCATAAGCCTAAAACTCGAGTACTTAACTGTTATTTATTTTATTAAGTCCAGTGTGATTTAAATTAGGTGAATAAAGGTACGCAATTTACTCAGCAATGCATTTTCTCCGTCACTCAAGCGATTCTGTCAACCCACCTTCACTACTTTAAAGCAAAATTCGAATAAGATTGAAAAAAGATATGAAGTTTATTATAAACGAAAAACTTCTTAGTACACGTATTCATCACTATTATAATTATTATCATTTTTCTCATAACCAGCTACTAAAGATATAACCGAAGCGCATACACAGGCAGTTGGCACATCAATTTCTGTCGGTTTAAAGACGTATAGTCCATCTATACACTGGTTTGTTCGTTTTAGGACTGGTGCTTTGGTAAAAACTTGAACACACTGAAATATGGAAGAAGATCCATTGCACGTTTTGCAGCTACATACAGCTTCAGCTCTATTAGAAGGGTAAACGGTTGAATCATTTACATAAACGATAGTCCAAGGACAAGTGGAAACCTTGCTGAGAACTTTACTTTCGTTGTTGGGAACAATTAAATTTATTTCTTTTGATTCCATTGTAAATTTAGGGGTGTGAGAGAAAAACAGAGTCTCACTTGATGCGTTAGTGAGTCGCTTATACTGAATCATTAAGTCACTTGGAACTTCACATGGGTCTGAAGTTGGTTTTGCGTATATCAAAGATATGATGTATGCAAACAAAATAGCCTTCGTATAAGAGCAAGTCTGAAAAGAAACAAGCACAACATATAGTTTATTTATAAACATAATAGAACTTATTCATTTTGTTCATTACAGTTTTATTATTCGAATCGATATTAATATTTTCGTAGATGAAATAGTCATTATTATTAGCAGGATGCATAAAAATTTCATTGTTATTTGGAAACTAAAAAATGGCTGAAGGTACCACAGAACTATAAATTATATAATTCTTTTGAAATAATATACTTTTCAGGAGGTTTTATTCTAGAGTAAATGACGTGGTGAAAACAAAGTGCGGACTTAAGAGACATGGTCAGTGAAATCTATATTCCTTGTCGCCGTAGACCAACCTCCCAAGATCATTCTCTATTAATTTTAATCTCAACGCTAAGAAGTAAAGAGACTTTAAAAAAGAACTATATACAATTGATCATGATTTAAGCTGTTGAAAATGTGTTGAAAGTACAGAGCAAATGCTTTAAACAATTTTAACTAGGGATCGAAATCAAAAACATTATTGTTGGTATTATATAAGTTTCACAACTAATTTCTTTAAATGCCGTTTCAGCTTACATACACATGCGTTTAGGTACAAATGATTACGTTATTCAACTATATAAACTAAGCACATTTTTAATCTTAACTCGTTGAATACATACAATATACAATCTACAGTGGGACATCACAACAGCAGCCTCTTCTTACATTGCAAAGTGTGAATATTTTGCTGTACTGAAGTCCTACATATTTTATCAGGTAAAAGTAAATTACATAACGTACAGAAGGAATGCTTTATTTTGTGCAAACATATATTTTTGAAGTCGTCTAAATTTTATAAACACATTTTTAGGTAAGTAAATATGTAAATTATAGTTGAGTCCGTTCTTTCGATTGAATATAAGTTTATGATATATGGCCATAGTTAGCAAGATATATTCTACTACAAAAATATAGAGAAACTTTTCAAATGACTTGCTTAAAGTTTCTTCATCCTCGAGTTTCTTCCACCACAGCCTCGAAGACAGCTGTGGAACATAGCTCGTGCTCTCCTGACTGTGTCCCAGTGAAGATCTTTGAACATCTTGATCTGACGAGCAAAATTGCTTTCTTAGGTTTATGTGCTATCCTACCGTAGCATTGTTAACCATTCAAAATAAGTAGCGAGCTATGTTGTAAGCAGTCACAGCGCCAACTGAAGAAAGTAACGGTAGGTTGTAAGCTGACTTATTGCAAAGAGAAGAATCAATATGACTTACTCATACCGTATTAACTTATTACATAAAGAATACGGGGGGATAATGTTGTCCTAGATATGGTCATAAATGTAACGTTATTGATCGTATATCTGGGTAACAATCTCCAGCCCGCCTAGTTCTCTGTTATAATCATACCGAACAGCTATATGTCTGCTAAAACAATACTATAAGATGATCTTAAACCTTGAATGTATTTGTCCAAACAAAATGTAAACGCATAATATAATGAGAAAAATAATTGCATCAATAACTTTATTCATTCTACAAGAAACTCTCTCCTCACTTTCTATTTATATATATATAATGTATATATGCATATTTGTATGTATGTATGTATGCATGTATGTATGTATGTATGTATGTATGTATGTGTGTGTGTATGTATGTATGTATGTATGTATGTATGCATGTATGTATGATAACAAATAGAAACATGTAGCATATTGTGCACCTCCACCGAGCCTACAATCATAATCTAGTGGAAAACAAATGTAGTATGAAGAGAGGGGGAAAATTACCATACTCTCACTCGTCACTGCTCAGAAAAGCAATAAACGACTATATGAATGTGTACGCAATATATTCCTTCAGGGGTCCAGACAAAAGCCCCCTAGGCCAAAAGCCCTGCAGGACAAAAGACCCTCGGATAAAAGACCCATAGGATCAAAGACCTATAGGACAAATGCCCCACGGTTATATTTTTCGGTTAGTTTTTCGTTTTTAGAATTTTTAGTTGATTGTATGAACCCCAGAATTTTTTTTCACTTGTTGCAGTTATTAGACTGCGGCCGGCCATGCTGGGGCACCACCTTGAAGAATTTTTAGATGGCTGTATCGAACCCAAAATTTTGTTTAAGCTTGATCAAAACCACTTCTGTGATATAATTAATTTTTGGTTTTCATTTTACTTGAGGAAATTTTGGTCGAATGTATCGACCTAAGAATCTTTTTTAGGTGATTCTCAACCAGCACATGAAGTTAAGCCTAGAAAGTCTCTCCACATTTTTAGAGATAACAGCCAAATCTTACAATTTTTTTGTTTTATAATTTCACGACGTAACTAGAAACGGAAATTGCGGTTGTAAAAAAAAAAAAATTACTGTCCAAAATTCCAATTTTTAAGTAAACAAAATATATTCAATCGAAAAACTGCGTCAAAACATCTATGTCCCTCAGAATGGTATGTTCCGTGTGTTTCCTCATTTTTAGAATAATTTTAATGTTTGAAATTGAAAATAAATCAATCTTAATATCAATAATAGAATAACAGAACACAAGAGCCTTTACTACTCAATGTAAATATTATCTGAATTCTAACAAAAGGGAAAGCATTTGCTTCAAGAAATGTGTAGAAACATAAAAAACGATAAGAAGTACGTTTGAATGACTATGTATACACTCATAAAATGAAAGTAAATATTACACATGTCTCTGACATGTTTTTCTTCAGAAAAAACAGAATTTGTCATTTTTATGGAGAAACACTCATCTCCCTATTTAGGCAAAAGATAAGAAGTACGTTTGAATGACTACCCTTCTGTTAGACCTTCAACGGCCGAAGAAAGTTTAAAAGGTCAACTTATTCTCATTAACCTTTAAGTGCTGAGAGAAGAAAGCAAACAACTTTAAATATATATTTTAAAATGCTGATTTTTCTGCGACCAAAAATTCTTCAAACTGGTGCGTCAGCATGGCCGCAGTCCAATGACTGAAACAAGTAAAAAGATCTTTAGAAAATAAAAAAAAAACGAGGGGGGGGTATAAAAAAATTCAAGAGATATGGCTGTTATTTCTAGCTTGTGGAAATACCTTCTTGGCTTAACTTCATGCGCTGGTTGAAAATCATTTATAAAAATTCTGGGTCGTTCCATTCGACTAAACTTTCTTCAAAGAGGTGCCCCAGCATGGTCGCAGTCTAATAACTGACGTAAGTAAAAATATAGAAAATTCTAGCATCATACATTCGACTAAAAATTCTTCAAGGTGGTGTCCCAGCATGACCGTAGTCTAATAACTGTAACAAGGAAAAAGAAAAAAAATTCTGGGGTCGATACGTTCAACTAAAAGTTCTTCAAAGCGGCGACCCAGCATGGTCGCAGCCTAATGGCTGAAACAAGTAAAAGGTGGAAAATAAAAAAATAAATAAAATAATCGAAAACTATAACCGTGGGCTTTTGTCCACTTTCATACTTTAACTATGGGGCTTTTGTCTGTGGGAGCCTTTCTCCTACACTCAGTCCTTCACCATCCAGCGGTATTACGCTGTCTATCACATCTTAACATTAACCGTATACTTACGTTTTGTAGATTTGCTCATCAACACTTCGTGTGAAAAGCTACACTACCACAAATAACTGCTGCAAATGCAGACACATAGGTAAAGCTGCACAAAATCCAACGAAAAAGGATTCACAATATAAACTTACACTGCCAAGATTTTCCAGTTCAAATAAAATCTCTTATTGTGGTCTTTGGTCAATGCTGCCTCAATGCACCATTTTGATTTGATTGCTTTTTAAGAAATAAAGTTTCGTTAACGTAGAAACTGTTATGCAACAGTGAGTAATAGAAGACAATCAGAATGTGACTTGTTAGTCTGTGGTGAGTAAGTAAATAAATCAAAGCCTTAAAATCCCAAGACGACAAACACTCTCAAAAATATTGAGTAAAGTTTAAGATAAACGACGTTTTTTGTCGTTAGAAAACTGTTCGCTCTACGAACGAGCAGTAAGAAATACGACATGGCGGAATATATGACAAAAAAAAAGGCTACTGATAAGAACAATACCAGCAGACTTCATATGAGCATTCTATGGTGTTGAAACAACAGCTTCTCGTCCAAATTTTGTTGCGAGGAAGAAAATATGCATAAGCAGTTGCAAAAGTTGGTAAGATAATTGCAACTCAAGTATTGGAGGGAAACTATATTGAATGTGTCCCTGCGTGGCCGTAGCCTAATGACTGACACAAGTAAAAGATGAAAGATAAAATATAAAAAAAAGCCTTCAACAAATATAACTAGATGTTATCTTAATTTCGTGCTACAGGAAGTCTTATTTCTATATTGTACATTGATTTCTCTAAGAAAATTTAGAGAATCTCCATTATGTAGAATATCGGAACTCTGTTGAAAAGGAACTTCACACTTTACAGATTCACCAGCAGCAATGGTCCAAATGTGATAATCGCATTAAGAACATTCAGTAGATTTGGGAGTGACTGTGTTGTTAAATTGTTTCTTAAGCAACATTGCAAGTTTCATTCCTACAGCTCAAAACTGTGCAGGTGTCTTTTACTAAAATCTCAGGAACATCGCATCTCTTCTCCAAGGTCTAAGAAAAACGCATTCAACATAACAGTGAGTAACCACTCACAACTTTGGCCACGAATCAGGCAATAGGTAAATTGAGTATTAACGTGTCAAAATAGTGCATTCTCTGTATAAATAGAAGTACACACGACGTTATCAAATTGAAGTGAGTTGAACTAAATTTAGAGATTTTTATGAGATGAAAACATTTCCACAAGCTTCGGTTATCAAACCGGAAAATGTTCCCTCGCCGTATAAAACACTCTTTAACCTTTCCCTTTTCAACTTTCCCCACAAGGAACAGTTTTTTTTTTTTTTAATGACAATGATTAGTTAAAACAAAGGTCCACATTTAAAGGGACGTAAATCTTGATTCCGTGAGCGGAATTAACTCCCTGACCTAAAGCTTCCCTTAACGCTTTATCTCGTTTTCTGGGGTTTTTTTTTTTATTTCTAGTATTTCTTCGCGGAGTAACCATGTTATTTGAGCCTAAACAATTACCGGATCGTGTACGATACAAACCTGTCAAGTTATTACATTAGTTGAGCAGGAAACTTAAAGTAGCTCATGTATATCTTCTATATACAGGGTGTCCACAAAGTCTGGGTACATGGGGATTAACACATACTTTAAGAAATTATTATTTCTTATATTCAATTGTTTATGTTATCATTTTATTTATTCCATGTACCCAGACTTTGTGGACACCCTGTATATTAAATAGTACTTATCTCTCGCTAAATTGAATTTTTCCCGAGCTTATTAAAATCTCAGTACTACACTATATCTATCCATTTCTTTCTCTCTCTCTCTCTCTCTATTTCTGTCTCTCTCTCCCTCACACACACACACACACACACACACACATATACACACGATGTTTGATATTTGCGTGAATTCAAGCCAACATTATCGAAGTAAACTGATTCATTCCAATTAAGTTAGTTTCAACATGTCTAATGTAGCGAGAATAAAATTAGTATCGGAAATATTTCCGGAGACAGTGAAAGATGTTAATGAATGACAAATGTCCTTGTCATTATTTCTGTACGTATAGAATGTATTCTTTAACCTAACGTACATATTATGGTACGTTGTAGTGATGAGAATACCACTTAAATGTTAGTTTAACACTCCCATTTAATAGATGTATGATACTTAGTCACACGTTCCTATTAGACCGAGGCTCTTTCTCAGAAATCATACTAACTGACTGTCATTCTCGTTAAAAACGTACCGCCTTACGGAATTTTATATTTGGAAGAACAGAAAATTAGAATTTCAGAAAGATTTTAAATTTTGATGAAGAGAAAAAAAGAAATGAGATTTGTTTTCTATATAAATATGTTTGCATTTGTGTTGCGTAAATGTGTTACTCTAACTTCATTTTCGTCTTAAATAAATTGAAACTATAACAGCAGTATTTTACACGTTCAGAAATTGAAACAACTAATACTCTCACATTGCTTTATTTACACACTTCAGATGTAAATGAAATATATCTATAATAAACCAATAAATAAATAAATGATAAAAATAAAACCCGGTTTTCGAAAATACCTTAAGTCTGGTCAACTACCAATTTAAAGAAATACGAAGGAAAAATATAGACATATTTTCTGATAGCGGAAAAAATTTGATATAAATTGTTAGTCGGGGTTGATATATACGTAACCAACAACTGACTACTATTATACACAGATCGCGCAAAAATTACCCTAAATAATTATTTTAAATTTTTGCCACAAGGGCAGTTTGGCAGAGGTGGGAATGAGACGATACATCGACTCCAATGTTCAACTGGTACTTATTTAATCGACCCAGAAAGGATGAAAGGTAAAGTCGACCTCGGCGGAATTTGAACACAGAACGTAGCGTCGGGAGAAATACTGCTAAACATTTCGGCCTGCATGCTAACGATTCTGCCAACTCACCATCTTGAAATTACCCTAAATATAAAAAAAAAACGCACTATACATGTAAATGATAATAGACACGGGTATCCAAAATAAAGAATAAAATGAAAAATCCGAGTTAACTTACCATAATCGAGGAGAAATACATTATCCGCTTTCAGAGGTAGATTGTTGTCGGGTTAAAATAAATTACTGACTGATGCTTGAATTAAGAATTACACCGCTTCCTTCCTGATTCAGTCGAGATTATAAGTAATTACTCAAATAAATTATCGGTTTCTGTGGATATGTGTAGAATTTTTTAAAAATTCAAACTCTAATATGGAGTTTGATTTTAAATATTGTAAGACTGCTGGTTTGATTCAGTTCTTTGTGTCAAGTTTTACTCAGATATTGTATAGATGACTTTCAATAGCTCAATAATGAAATGAGTTTTTTTCTGTAACAATTTTCTATCAAATATATCGCAGGGTTATTGAAATGCTACTATGATGATATTTTGCTGTTGTTCATAAAGTATGAATTACGTAGTTATTTGGTGCTTAAATATTAGTATTTGGCTGTTTCTGATTAATGTATATACATATATATATATATATATATATATAATATTGTTTTCACTGTGGTTCAGAGAGACTTCACTGCCTTGTGTCTTATTTCGCTTGTTTTCCTTCTATGTCTAGTATACACGTTTATGCTTCATTTAAATAGTCTACTGACTACTTCGTAACCTCGTGTCACGACATACTCTGAGCGCGTATTTTGCTCGTGTAGATGAGTGTTTCCTTTCATGTTTAAGTTAAATTCCTGATCTATGAAAATGTATTTTAAATATAACGTTAAAAAAGATAATTGGAAACACTTATCCACTATCACTTAACAAGGTACTTTTCATTATCCGGTATGATAAAAAAGATAAAACTCTTATAACATACATCGCATCCTTTTGATTTTTTTTTTTCCAGGATATTTTCTTTAACTTCCAAAATTATCAAAGTTTGCGTCTCAAGTTCAATTGGTTTGACGACGTAGTTAAAAGCAGAAACAATAACACTGTTGTCAATACGGATATGGTTATTATTGTTCTTTTTTATTTAATGAGTTCACCAGCTTACGTCATTAGTTAAGGCAATTTCATTTTCTGATGCCAATTTTTGATGCTAGAAACATTCTACTTGGCAAGCCAATTGCTACAGTGCCAACGAGCAATAACAATGGCTCCAATAAGTGACAATGTCTAAAATATTCGGAAATATTTTCATGACTTGCTCGATCAAATAATCATGTTCGCTAACTCCTTGTAGTTTTCCTGATGCTCAGATTTAGTACTTTAGTGCTTATTTAGAACTTCTGTACTTAAACTGAAAAACATTAAAGAGAATAAAATTTGCTTTTTTTATGCATTATATTGATTTCCTCTTAACAATTTCGCATTTTGGGTAAGTTAAACAGGTGAAGTGGACTTGTTACCGATAAACATCTTGAGTGAATGCAAAATATCAATATCTATCGTAACTATCTCGTCATTCTTAACTGATTTTAAGTATATTATTCTCACTACTACTACTACTACTACTACTACTACTACTACTACTACTACTACTACTACTACTACTACTACTACTATTACTACTACTAAGTAACGGGTGCTTGGTACCAACATACACTGGAAAATGTAGTGGACGAATAGAGAAAAGCAAAATCCTGTGACTTTGACTTTCAGACAGAAGAACAAAACCTGCGCTACACAAGTAACGCAAAAGATAAAAACTAATACTACAGAAGACTCAAACAAAACTCCTTAACAAAACGTACAGATACAATATAATATCCCCGCCACCAAAGCAAAATGCAGCACACTCCCACCCCACCAGCACAAGGGTGCAACGAGTGATGCAATAGAATGTTGCTTGAAACTTTCAGATGTCGAGAAATAACAGTGGTGATGACGATGGTGACGAACGTTAGCCTTAACTCAGTTTATGATTGACACGACTTTCCAAAAAACTCTAGCTGTAGCAGTGGAAATGAGGCTGGACCTTTAAGGGAAGGTCTCTCGCTCGGCACTGGATCAGTAAAGATGCGCACTGACCACAACTGTCATCCTAATATAGCATCAGAAGATAATAGAGCAAGAAGAAAGAAGTGGACCAGCGAAGAAAACAGGATAGTGATACAGTACTATTTAGAAAGTGAACCTAAAAGAAGAGACTATAGAAAACGGATGTTAACGCTTCTGGTAGAGAAGGGTATGTTTAAAGTGTTTGAGCAGAGATTAGTTGATCAGGCTAATGCTTCTAGGAGAAGAAATTAGATGACAGAATTGAGATAGAAGAGATCACATGAGAAATGAGAAATGGAAAAGACCAGGTAGTGGGAAACACAAACAACAACATGAGAGATACAGCTCAAACCAAAGAACAAGCTAAAGGAAAATATAATAATGGCACTACCAATAAAGAAGGGACAACTGGCACCAACGACTTAAGTGATTTAAGTGAGGAAGATCAGAAGATTTCAGATGAGTTGCAGGAAGTAATGGATAAAGAAGTAAGAAAAATATTGCCAACATTAAAAGACATCAACGGAAGGAAACTACAAGAAATGACTAGGAAAGTAGATTCTGTTATCAGTAAGATAGATACAAAAAATATAGAAGACACTAACTTATAGATCCATGCAGGAAGGGCGGTAGTCACCAGAAGATTAGATATCTCACAGGAAAAGTTTAAAAAAGGGTAAATGTGGAAAAGGAAACTACAAAATAAAGTGAAGACTTTAAGACAAGATCTAAGTAGAATAGAAACCTGGAAACTGAACAAATTAATAAACACAAGATGCAAATCTCACCTCGAGGAAAGATACTTGGTCAAAGAAAAAGGATTTGGGACAACAATCATAGCAGTTAAACAACGTATCATAGCAGTAGCAGACAAGCTCTCCAGATATCAGAAAATAATAGATCAGCATCAACACAATAGATTATTTGAGACAGATCAGAAGAGATTTTATAACCAAATAAATAGTGGAGAACGAAGTGCTGATGAGAAACCTAATGCAGAGGAGGCTAGAAAGTTCTAGACTAATATTTGGGATAAACCAGTCAATAATGATGTAGATTCAGTATGGTTAGAGAAAGTGAGGGAATAAGTAGTGAGTGAGAAGCAGCCAATTCTAAGATTAACTAGTGTAGAATGAGTAAAGTATTTGGAAAAATGCCGTATTGGAAGGGCCGAGGATCAGATTTAGTTCACGGTATTGGCCAAACAAATTCGGTAGTTTACATGGGAGGTTGGAGGAACAACTTCAAGATTGCCTTATTGGAGGACTAATAACAGATTGGATGACTAAAGTGAGGACAATATTCATTATGAAGGATATGAACAAGAGCAATACCCCTAACAACTATAGACCAATCATCTGCTTACCGTTAGTGTGGAAACTGCTAACAAGAATTCTTTCAGAAACCATTTAGGAGCAACTTGACAGCCAGAATTTACTACCAGAAGAATAGAAAGGTTGCAAGAAGTTTAGGGGTATGCATGATCTATTATATATAGAAAAAGCGGTTCTAAATGAAGTAAAAGCTAGACAGAGAAATCTAACAATAGCATGGATTGATAATAGAGAAACCCATGCTCATGGATAAGTGAATGTCTGAGCATGTTCAGTATAGCAGAAAACATAAGAGAATTAATTAGCTCTAGCATGAAGAAATGAGGGAAAGTTAATATCTAAAGATTTTCCCAGGAAGACTCTTTGTGCCCTTTAAAATGTTTCCTATATTCGATTCCCCTCAATTTAGTATTAAGAAAGGCAAAGGCATGGTATCAGTTCAGAAATAGTAATAGAAAAATTGAAACACTTTATTAAGAATGTGATAGACTAGATTCCAAAGTACAGACTGTAAGACTCTTCAGTAAAGATATAGGCATGGAATTTGGCATAGATAAGTGTGCAATATTAGTCATAAGAAGGAGACTGGTAGTCAATAGCGAAGGCATCCAGTTACCAGATGGTCAGACATTAAGATCATTGAAAGGAAGAGAAAGTTATAAGTATCAAGGAGTATTAGGAAATTGAGAAGTACATCAGAAGGGTGGGGATGCTAATGAGTCAAAGCTAAACTGTCCGAATCTAGTGAAGGCTGAAAATACTTGGGCAGTATCATTACTTAGATACTCAGTAGCTTTTGTAGATTGGACAAAAACTGAATTAGCAAAGCTAGACAGAGAAACTAGGAAGGAATTCAATATGAATAGAGGATTCCAACCAAGGGCAAGAATATACCTACATAGAAAAGAAGGTGGAAGAGGGTTAATATCAGTGGAAGACTGCGTGAGGTTAGCTAGAGTAAGTCTAAATTCCCATGTAGGTGGCAGTGAAGAATGTTTATTAAAAGCTGGTAGAGTCACAATAAGACATAGGGAAACCAAAATACCAAACGAACTTAAAGATCAGAAAAGAGAGCAGAAATTGTCTGACTGACAGGAGATGGCGCTGTATGGTAGTTTACCAAAGATTGTTGCATCAAATAGTAGTAGTGAGACATGGTTATGGCTGTAGAAGAGAAGGCTGAAGAGGGAGACAGAAAGTTTGTTAGCAACTGCCTAAGACCAAACATTAAGGACTAATCGGATAAAAGCCAAGATAGAAAAAAAACAAGTAGATTCCCAATGTAGATTATGCAAATCAAAAGAGGAAAGTGTTAGTCATATAGTAAGTGAATATAGTATACTGGCACCGAAAGAATACATTAAAAGACATGTCAATCTAAGGAGAACAATCCACTGGGAGCTTTGTAGAAAGCTAAGATTTGAACATACTGATAAATGTTATGAACATGAACCTAGTAAAGTACTAGGAAGTAAGAAGTACAAGATGTTGTGGGACTCTAAGATTCAGACTGACAGATTAATAGAAGCTAGAAGGCTTGATTTGGTAGTAGTAGATAAAGAGAATAGAAAGTGCCAAATAACTGACTTTACAGTCCCAAATGATGGAAAAACAAATATGGGAAGTATAGAAAAAATAATAAAGTACCAAGAATTAGCTATTGAATTACAGAGGCTATGGAAAGTGCGGGTAAAATGTATCCTAGTAGTTATAGGTGCATTAGCAAATATCCCTAAAGATCTGGACAGATGGATAGAGGAAAAAGGTATAAAACCTAATTTGGTACAGCTGCAGAAAACAATGTTATTAGGGATAGGGTAGGATACTTAGGAGGATACTTATTTTGAACTTGTGGAAGAGACACAGAGTGTCGAAATATTGTTCATTCGATGAACAGTGGCACTCTTTTTAGTGTTTCTTTATTATTATTATTATTATTATTATTATTATTATTATTATTATTACTACTACTACTACTACTACTGCTGCTGCTTCTACTGCTGCTGTTACTACTACTACTACTACTACTACTACTACTACTACTACTACTACTACTACTACTACTACTACTACTACTACTACTCTTATTATTATTATATTTTAAAAATGAACCGTAACCAGAGTGTTGGTTTATGACCATGAAGGGATTTGAATGTCTTCAGTAACTGTGTCACGAATTTCGTCATAAAGACATTAGCGAAATTAACTGCATATTATTCACATGCAAACAACAGATTAGATTGTTGGAAAAAAATCCTAACATCGGGCTATGACAAATAACTGTAAATGCCAACAATATTTCGACACTTCGTGTGTCTTCCACAAGTTTAAAATAATCATCTCAATCTACTTCATTTTGATAATATTTAATGATTGATAAGGCGGCGAGCAAGCAGAAACGTTAGCACGTCGGGCGAAATGCATAGCGGTGTTTCGACTGTCTTTACGTTCTGAGTTCAAACTCCGCTGAGGTCGACTTTGCTTTTCATCATTTCGGGATCCATAAATTAAGTACAAGTCGCGTACTGGGTTCGATCTAATCGACTTGTCTTTTCCCCCAAAATTTCGGGCCTTGTGCCTAGAGTAGAAAGGAATATTTAAAGATTGATGTTACTCCCCTAGAATGTAAAGAAACAATAAGAAGAGTGCGACTGGTATCGATAACTCCTCTTATTGTTTCTTTACCTTCGGGAGGAGTAACATCATTCCTTAGATATTACCAAAACGAAGTAGATTGAGATGATTATTTTAAACTTGTGGAAGACACACGAAGTGTCGAAATATCGTTCATTCGATAACAGTTGCACTCTTCATATTGTTTCTTTAGCTTGGGAGGTTAAGCAGATGTGATCGACGAAAAAGGTGGTAGTTAGTACCAATAACTGTCGGAGTCCTGGGGACGGTGAATAAAAATCTTGAGAAGTACATGGAACAAATAGGGGCTGCCTTAAGGGTGGAGAACTTGCAGAAAACAGCACTGCTTAGAACTGCTCGATTACTCCGGAGGGTGCTCGAAAAATAAGAGGTGTTACCTTAGTTCACCGGTAGTGAACAGCTGAGACTATACTGTCCAGCGTTAGAAGCTGTGCAAAGGCAATAATAATAATTATAATAATGATAGTTTCAAATTTTGCCTCAAGGGCAGCAATTTTGGGGGAGGCGATGAGTTGATTTCATCGACCCTAATCTTGAACTGGAACTTATTTTATCGAGCGCGAAAGAATGAATGGCAAAGTAGACTTTGGCGGAATTTGAACTCAGAACGTAACGACGAGCGAAATACCTATTATTGGACACAAAACCTGAAATTTGGGGGATCATGCAAGATCATGCGCTGTTTATCTTGATATGAGATCACCATGTCACCCACATATGGTTGTGAGGAATGCGCCTGGTGTACCCTTATCAGACGAGTAGTCATGATGGGTGTATTTGACTTCGTATATCTTACCCCAGTTTCACTTCGATGGCAAGCACTACTCTCTCACTCAATGATAATAATAATAGTTTCAAATTTTGTTTCAAGTCTGTTGCTTTTGCAAGGAGAGAATGTGTCGATGTCATCGACCCGAGAACATGACTAACACTTTAATTTATCGTCTTGGAAAGGGTGAAAGAGAATATGATCTTGGCTGGGTTTGAACTTGGAAGGTATGGAGTTGGCACGAATAGTGTAAGTTATTCCAGACTCTATCTATTGACGATTCCTACATACGTTTCTAATTTAGGCACAATGTTATTAATAATTACAAAGGAACAGGGTTTGTCGATTATGACACTGGCATTCCGTTGATTACGATGATGAGGGTTACAGTTGAACCTATCAACGAGACAGCCTGCTCGTGAAATAAGCGTGCAAATAGCTGAGCGCTCCACGGAAACGCGTACCTCTCACGTAGTTTTCAGGTAGATTCAGTATGATACAGAATGGAACAAGGCTAGCCCTTTGAATTACAGGTATTAGTTCATTTTTTCCAGCTGAGTGGATGGGAGCAACGTGGAAGAAAGTATCTTGCTCAAGGACCCAGCACACCGCCAGGAGTCGAACACACGACCTTAAGGTCGTGAGCCGATTATTATTGCCACTAAACCATGCGGCTTTATCCACCTCATTATATGAGTGGTTATTTAATTTTATTGAACTCGAAAAGATATAAGATAAAGTTAACCCATGTAGATTCAGAATTAAGAACATAAAGAGATGTGACTAAAAACCACATGGGATTTTCCGACGCTATACTTATACGACAAAATACGCATAACCAATGTGTCCTATTATTTCATTTATGTTGTAGATTGGAGTAGAATGTTGAGAGGGATAAGTATATGTTACTACGATGTATTTCTGGTGTACGTAAGTTGTCTTTCATAGCTGAGAAAGAATATTAAACTTCTCTTTTTGTATTACATCAACTAACATATATAGAAAATGCTTATTGTATTGAATAAAGTAATCTGTACTGCTCTTCAAGAAATTTATCTGTCAGCAAATATATCAGTAATGTTTTGTTCTATGATGGTTAGAGGAAGCCTGGGTCGATTTGCCAATACATTCATGATGTCATAGGACTGGTTCTACAAATACATTCGGTTTGTGACAAGCTAACAGAACATACACAAAATAAGCATCTCTTTATTTCGGCCACCACATGGCTAATCTATGAATGAAGCAAATATATATATATATATATATATATATATATATACCACCCAAAAAATGTAAAATAAAATATTAAAATTTCGATAAGTAAATTTATGCATTCACTTTGGGTTACTTCCTTTATCTCAATGTGAAATAGGAGCGCCATTCCTCCATATATGTCACTCTCCCTGCTTGATTTCAACATCGATTATACTGCTCGTCGAAGAAATGGTGCTTTCAACAAGCAGTAGTTAGGAACTCTTTTAGAAATATATCTATTTAAATTAGATAAAACCTATTAAGATAGAAACACTGTAAAATGTGGTGGAAATGTGAGCTACAAATTTGAAGACAGAATAAGTGTTTTACCTTATATTTGAAATACAACGTAAAACTTTAATTGTTTTGGCCTTAACAAATGCTTATCTAATCTAATGTCACACCGCCCAAACTAATCTATTGTAAAGTTGCATTTGCCATTTACCACCTATTGAAGCTTTTCTGAGTACAACTATGATTAAACGTGTTACAATTATAGCTATTTCACCTTTCTCAAGCGTTTATATTCAGAAGTATAATACCAAGTATGGCCTGCCTTGTCTGAAATTGTAATCTGAGGTTTGAGGTTTATTCGTTGTTAAACGAACGACGGCGTAGAGGACGCGTCATTAGCTTCTTTTAGTTCATATATTGTGTCTATGCTGTTATAGTGAAGCAATTCTGTAAGCTTCATTTTGCCATTGTAAATTAACTCCACATCACACAGTGTATAGAACTTATCAACTATGTATAGCTCTCAGTATAAGAAACCAATGATTTCAAGGATAAACTCAATTGTCACGGAGGCATACAACAAAAATCTCGAGTCCTTTAAATTGACTTGCTATTGATAAGAGGGAAAAACATAAGAATCAAAAGAAATCGGTTATAAAATAAAATGGTCTCTTGAATATGGGAATACAGAAAAAACATGCCAGGGCTTGTACAAAAGAAAACAACCCCAAATATTCCTTCGGTATTGTAGGCAGAAGAAAGGTTTTGGGTTAATAGAGAAAATTGATGGCCACTTCAAAACAAAAGCAGTAAAAATATATTCAGTAAATAATGACACATAAAGCGCATCTGACCTATAGAGCGTATGTTAGTGGTGAATGGCGACGAAAGAACTTTGACACATGGAGTTAATTAATTGATTGATCAAATGGTTAATCAAACAATCGATTAGTTAACTAGTTAACTAGTTCAGTAGATAGCCAATAGACATGTAAAACAGAAAACAGTGAAAAAGAACCAGTGTGGGTGCTTTATTTATTACTGGCATTATGATCCTTCCGAGATGCAACATGGTCTTTCAACACACAAGTTCACATCAAGAATCTTGCAAACCAAATACAAAAAGGAAAAAGTAAACGGAATTATCATGAAAAACATGCATATCTATATAATATTGTGTTCTCTCAGTCTGAACGTGTCCAAAGAGAAGTGTTAGAAAGGAATTACTTCGATACCAAATATACAAAAATCACAAGGAGTAGATTTAAGCTGATATTAAGTAATATGCCATAATTTTCTCTCCCCACCACACAAAAATAGAACGAAGAAATGATTTTGCTCAAGTAGGCCGCGTATCGCTTTTAACTCTAAAAGGGAACACTGTATATCTTATATATAAGAAAGGAAGAACAGAAGACATTAAGAAGTGCAAAACTCTGACATCATATATCAACGAAGTCAGAGAGATAATAATAATAATAATAAGGAATTTGGAGAAGAACGAACTGGTGTAGGCTAGAAGTAAAAATTCTGTTGATGGCCTTTGCAGGATCTTCAAGAGAGTAAATACCAAACAAATACACTTCTCTTCCCAGAATTTATAGATCTATGCCAGAATTAAAAAAAAAAAGACACTATTAAATCAACATCATTTATCAAGTGTTGGGACTGTCCATTGGAAAACACTAGGAAGAAATGATCCTGATCTCATTCTAGAATAAAAATTTCTCTTAAAATTCTCCTTAACATGCCGTGACAATCAGTAAACGAGATACTTATGAGCTAAGATTAAGCGCGATAAGCATATATGTGTGTGCGTATGTGTGTGTGGGTATGGTGTGTGTATGTGTGTGTATGTGTGTGTGTGTGTGTGTGTGTTTGAGTATGTGTGTGCCTGTACGTCTGTGTGTATGTGACTATGTGAGTATGTTTGTACATCAACATACATTAATACACACACATATATAATCGGCGAAAAATACAGTGTAACTCGAGGATTGAGAGTTTCATGCATTGGCACTTACCAAAGGGATAGGTGCCCATGCACGATAATCTCCGCCCTCGTGTCACACTGTAACTGCCTGCTATTATATATGTATATATATATATATATATATATATATAATGGAAGGGGTAAATTCAGAAACAAAGTTTAAGTGAATCAGCAAATTCCCAAACGGAAAACACTTAAACGTAATTTCTTTTAATATTAAAAAAAAAAAACATAAACATAAATATATATATTTATACAGATCAAAATAAATCTATATATATAAAAGTATAATATACAGGGTGTCCACAAGGTCTGGGTACATGGAGTAAATAAAATCATAACATAAATAATTAAATATCAGAAATGATAATTTCTTAAAGCATGTGTTAATCCCCATGTACCCAGACTTTGTGGACACCCTGTATAAATATATAAATAAAAATATGAATTAAAAGAACGTAAAAATATGAGAGTTGTAAATATGGTGAGTGCAAACGAAAGAGAACACATTAACAGAATTAGAAATAGAGATTGTGAATAAAATGATAAACTACTTATAGAAAAAGATATACCATATATAACGGTAGGAAGGTGTCTAAGTCATTGAACAGCAAAATAGATAAGACAGTTCAGAGAGCAAATAACTACATTACTAGAACAGATCAAAAATTTACAATTAAGGATTATACATACATACATAGAAACACACACACACACACACATATATTGAAAGGTTTGGAGGTGATGTACAGGAATTATATATTAGAAAATAATAATAATAATAATAATAATAATAATAATAATAATAATAATAATAATAATAATAATAATAATAATAAGGTACTCAGATATTTGAAAAACCAATAGGAATAGGTGCAAGCGCTAATATTTATAAAACATGTGACATATTAATAAAAATCTGTAAATGTACAACCGTCCAGATATCTGAGTACCTTGTTAACATTATTCTTTCTAATATATATATATATA
>NC_068981.1:25739810-25740812 GCF_001194135.2 Octopus bimaculoides
GTAGACGGAAACTGAAAGAAGCCTGTCGTATATATGTATATATATATATGTATGTGTGTATGTGTTTGTATGTCTGTGTTTGTCCCCCCAACATCGCTTGACAACCGATGCTGGTGTGTTTATGTCCCCGTAACATAGCGGTTCGGCAAAAGAGACCGATAGAATAAGTACTAGGCTTCTAAAGAATAAGTTCTGGGGTCGATTTGCTCGACTAAAGGTGGTGATCCAGCATGGCCACAGTCAAAAGACTGAAACAAGTAAAAGAGTAAAAGAGTAATATTATATGGATGTCGTGACGACATTCATATAATATGTATACATTTATTAAAAAAATGTTAAACTATATGAAACGAAGGCATTTCTCTTCCACTCTTTATATCTTTTAATTTTCTAATAATATAATATAACTTAATTTTGCAGTTGATTTGTAGCTCTTGAATTCTTTATTGACTTCGGTGAGGAGATTGTTTAATGATTCTTTGTTTACTTTTCTGGTGAACTTTCTCGTATTCGTGGGTGGCGGTTGTCAAACTGCTCTTCAGGTTGTGCTGTGCTGTGTGATTCTATACATAAGAGATTTAGATATGTCGGAATGGTCATTCTTTTTTTTTTTTTTGTCAAATAAACAAACACACTATATATTCGTTCTTCACTCTTTTATTACTGTTCTCATTCTAACTCATATTCATTGTCCGAAAATATCTCGTTGCACATACTGAGAATCAAATAAGTGGAGCAAGAGCACACAAGAAGACGGAAAGTGTCGCTGAAGAGGTCACAGATGTATGACGAAACGTTTTGGGACAATGAACATGAGTTAGATTAAAAGCAGTAATAAACGAGTGAAGAACGAATACATACTGCATGTGATTATTTCACAAAATAAATAAATAAATAAATAAATGACCATCCCAAAATACAACAATATCTGTTTCGACACACGAGTTCAGATCAGGAATCTTGCAACACAAATTCATAAACGTAATATATATATATATATAT
>NC_068981.1:25740822-25744755 GCF_001194135.2 Octopus bimaculoides
TGTGCCAACACACGAAACTCTCGGACCTAAATATATACTCTTGCTTTGAGTTATATGTTCCCGTTTGCATCACCAAATTTACACACACGCAATAGTGCTATGGGGGTGGGGTTGATTGACATCCACACATAAATATCGCTTGAGATCTAGTGAATTTGCAAGCCAAATGTTAAGCTTTACGTGATCATGAAAATTGTCAGCCCTCTACTCTTGGGTTATTTGAGCATTATGTGACGGCGCAAAGACTTGCTTAAACACGTATGACCTTCCATAACCTGTTCTATCTATTCAAGGCTTGACTACTGTTTCCAGGAACTCAATTTAGCCGGTGGAGTTAACTCGAGACCTTGTGGAAATAAGCGAGGTGGTATCAGATTGTCCTTCATTACTGACAACTCCAACAGCAATGACAGTAAGAGATAACTTTGTGCCTCATGACTTGCAACTTCAGAAGGGCCCGAATGACATTCTCCGGAGAGTTATCATTTCGTCTCACCCCTAACCCCATTATTACTGTATTCCGTACCTCCTAGATCTACACTATTTTTATAGTCCATTCTTGCCCCATTCACCTTTCTGTTACTTAGTTTGTGAATATGTTATTCAAGACTATACGACGTCACATCACAATTTTCTACCAGAAGAGCATCGTCCATATATAGACACACCTCATAACTTAGGAAACCAAGATTCGATTTGAAAAAAATCTAAATATCAATGGGATCTGTCTGTGCTGTACAGCAGGGTTCACCACCACGCCCCTGACGTGGAGGAAAAAATTCAATAGCAATTTTTGATGCCATATCTAAGCCATAATATACTCCGTTTATTCGATTTATCATTAGGTTTGGTGTCATCATTCTTGTTCTTAGTAGAGTTATTTTGATTGGAATTAGAGTCGGCTTCTTTGTTCCTATATCCAACTTCTTTCTATCTTTATTACTGTATTTATTTATTTGCTTTTTTTTCGACTATCATATCACGATTCACGATTAAGGTTTAATTTCTTCCTTAATACGAACCCTGCTGTTTTACATCATTTTGATGTTCATTAGTATACCTCACTCCCTAAATTTTATCATTTACTTTATATCCATTTTTATATTCATTAGCTATCTTGTTCGGCGGATACTTAATTTTATCCTTATATCCAGCGCTGGTCAGTGCCGCATTGTATAGCCAGCGTGTGAATTATTATTATTATTATTATTTTTTTTTTATTAATCGACAACATAAAAATCTTATTTGAGATGCTTTTTATAATGCATTTTGCTACAGAATGTTGATGATTAGAATTTTTATTTAAATATTTCGAATCTTCGTGCGGTTTGAAGAGTGGTTTAAAAATACTTTTAAGAGTTTTAATTAAGAGTTACATCTAGGAATTCACTACTTATGGTCTTTTTCAATTGTTACACACAACCCTATGTTTTTGTAAAAATTTAAACAGATTTTGTTTCTATATCTTTCTATCTCTACTTCAGGAAAAGAGTGTCATCCTCGTATGAACATATTCCATAGATTAGGAAACCAGGATGTAAATATCGAAAACAATTCATCCTATCAGATCTCGTCCATAACATATCGTAATCACACTATGAGCAGCTCCTATATATGTCTCCTGTCTAGACAAATTAGAGCTGCGTTTAGCGAATATAAGTTTCTTATTAAGTAATATTATATTGGCAGTGGAAGAGTAATTAGAAATATCAAGTTCTACTTTTATTTTCCAGACTGCTGGACCAACTAATAATATCTAGTGTATAACACAATGGCCCACACTTATTTAAGAATCTTAGAGTTGGAACTTAACAAAGCCACGGAAGGCCGAAATCAAGCTATTATGATCTGCATGTTTTATTGAACTTATAAGATGATAGAGAGGGATTGACAGGGATAGGTCAGGCAATTTTTTCATGAATGTGTCCTTATCCAACAGCCAGTATGTTGCCAATATTCCACGGCCTTTTACTTCTCCACTCTAACGCTTAAATTGTCATGATTTTCACAAAATATTTTCTTAAATATGTTTCAGGCTGCATGATGTGTTATAAAAGTCGATTTGATCCGGAAATAAAATTGCATATGTTATACCAAATTCCAAGTGAAATGGATTCGGCAAAAAAATTTGAACAATTTAATATAAACATAATGTCAACTGGATCACTTTAAAACAAAGATTAAAATGATACTAAGATTTTCAACAACTATAACGCACGGGGAATATAGTCGATGAAATATTTCAAATGGCAGGATAAACGCCATTATTTGGGGCACAATATAAAACTTCAATTATGACAGTATCAATATGGGTGCCTGTACAATTTTGTGCGTTTGTGAAATAGCGTATATACATATACACTTATGTCATTGGGCATGTAATGTGAATGTACATATATATGTGTGTGTGTGTGTATGTATGTGTGTGTGTATGTATGTGTATGTGTGTGAGTGTGTGAGTGTGTGTGTTTGTGTGTGTGTTGTGTGTCTGCTTGTGTGTCTGCTTGCACCTTGCTGTGTTGTATCTTATGAAAAAGATACTTAGGCGCCCTGTAATTAGAAAGAGAGAGCAACAAAAGGATTACCAAACTGTAATATGTAATGGAGTCGATATGACCAGCCAAGACACTTTAGGGCTATGTCACAGCATGGCCACGCTAAAATGCTGGTATCTAGTAAAATAATAAAACATAATAATGATTTTTATCTTTATATAATCTTTGAGTGAACCGATTATTTAACTGATGCTTCTGTCATAGATTCCGGAAGGAAGAAAGGTGATGCAATATTTTACGCTAAAGCGTCATACAAGACGCTCATCCGATTCAATAATTCTTTATTTTGTAGAAAGAACTGTCGCATGGGTACTATGTTGTTACGAATTTCACTTCGTATATGAGCATTTTATATTTCAAATCTACAATGCTGTATCGTAGACATCTCTCTGTGCTAGAAGGAATGAATTTGGTTAGTAAGCTACTAATAGTTTCGTGCAATGAAAGCAACGCAGACAGTATTATATAAGACGTCTGGTGCTTTCATGAAATCTTCAGACTCAGCCCACAAGTTAAAATAGGATTGTAGAATTAGAGAATATACGAGAAGAGGTGAGAAGAAAGTGGATGTAAAAGGTGACAGGTTGAAACCATCGGAAGCAAAACAAAGAGAATAGAAAAAGAAAGACGGACGAAATAAAGTTATGTCCCCTTTGATCGTAAAGTGATTAGGCTAGAGCTGTATTTTACATTTCACCAACTGTTACTTCTGCAGTAACTTCTAGATTTAATAATGAAGTTACTGCAAACGCAGAAGTTATAGCAACGTTAGATGGTAACATAACGGAAAAGAAGAGCTACATCGGACTATGTGATGCTGACGTCAAAAACCTCTACGCTAAACCTATTTCTTCCTTTACAGGAACAAAAGTAAACCCCTAATTTGGGTAGATACGTATGTGGTCTGAAACCAACGTCACACCATATACAGTCAAGTGTAAAATAGTTGAAAAGTCTACGCTATATGTCAACGGATCAAGTGTAAGTTATGCGTAGCTGAAAGAACACAGAATTTTCTCTGATCTAACAACTCCATCACACTGCTGAATTGCAGATCTGACATTTTCAACATATGTAAATGTGTAAGTTCCTTTGGGATAGAGAAAATTACATCTTCAATTGTTGACTTCATCATACAAAGCCGAAAATCGTTTCTGTTGTATCAATTAATTTAGATATAGAAAATATCACTCAAATTCATATGTCTGAAAATACATGTTACGACAACGTTTTCTTACTTCACTTTGAACTAAACAAATTTTGAATCACCTTGAACATATTGTGTTAAAATGCATTTTCATATATATTGATTAGAATGAAATTTTTGTATCTATATATGTCGATACAACAGATGCATCGTCGGCATTCTATAATATAT
>NC_068981.1:25744765-25746601 GCF_001194135.2 Octopus bimaculoides
ACGATTCCTAAAGAAAAGACGATTCCTCCAAAGAAGTGTAAAAGAGCCAATTGACTGGTACGGCGGTTCAATACCATAGAAATAGGGGTATAAATACAAATTACCAAATTATAAATAATAAATCAATTAGGTAAATGCAATTAACAATTTAACATTTTATTATATTATAATATGATATACTATAAAATATAAAATAATATAAGCTAAGATAATATAACCAATTTAAAAAAAAAACAAATACATTCAACATTATTTAATTTATAAACAATTCATATCTATGAATACAATCTTCTTCAGGGACTTAAAGCAAATAAAATCTAATTTGGTTAAGCTTTTCTACATATCTATATCTAAGCATTTTAATAAAGAACATAAATTTAATAAAATAATTAATAGTCAAAGGATGAGAACTGTTTTTTTTTTTCGTATCTAAAAATTTATTATCTCTTTATTATTTATTATTTATTATCTCTTCGCTTAATAATAAAAGATTAGACAGTTTTCACAATAATAGAAATAATAATCCTATTATTAAGAACGATCTAGCTAGTACTTGTGATTGTTGATATAAGGATAAGTGTAATTTTGTTAATATAGAAGTAGGATTAAATCGGAAAAGGAAACCTATGTGCAGTTGAATTATATCCGATCTTAAAATGTAAGAAATTAATTAAGAATAAAAAAACGTGAGCGCGTTCTATCCTGTACAAATTATTGTAACGGTGATTAGAAAATTTTATTAACTGTGTATATATATATATGTACATGTATGTATCTAATTGTATATATATATATGTGTACATATATGATTGTGTATATTTGTATATATGCATGTATATATATGTGTGTTTTTTTTGTATTTATATCTAATGGTATGTATCAGTATTTATGTATGTGTATGTGTTTGTGTATATATATATATATATATATATATATGGATTAATTCATAATGTCTTGTATTAAGTTTAAGTGAAGCTATTTGTATTGATGTGTTATATATTCGTAGTTAAATATTTATTGTAAATTTTAAGTAAGGTGTCTTCGTTGTAATTAAATCATTATACATTTTAAAATAAATTGATGTAATTTATAAATTAATGATAATAATAATAATACTAAACGAATAATTTTATATAATGCCATATTGTGATCAAAAACATTTATTTTCAAGTACGTATTTCCGGCTTTTTTAAATTTATTTATAAACGTATAAATGTATTAGCATCGACTTATAGAGATATCTTTTTTCCTCTCGTAGACTAAGTAATTTGGTATTTATTCTGGGAATTGTGTTTGTGTAGATATGAAAAATTAGATTGCAATAATTATTATATATAGTTATATATTTTTGAATAATCGTATTTATATATATTGATGATGAAAGAACTATATATATTGCAATACCCTCATTTCGTTAATTCTGAAAAACTTAGTAACTTTTTTTTATTTATAGTTTATAGTTTATTGTCTCTTTATCTGACAACTAATATAATTGTCGTAGATCTTTGTTTCTTGTTTGTTTTAATTTACGGAGTTCTCCTTCTTGCGGTTCAGTGATGATCAAATCGCACCTATTTTCTTTCTTTTATTTTTTATTTATTTTTTTTTGAAGAGGTCACCATCCTTAAACCCATTCCACTACAATGGTAAAGGACAAACTAAATAAATGAATGAATGATGAATAGGAAGATGGATACCCCTTCTCTCTCTCTTTCCCTCTACCTATCTGTCTATCTGTCTGATTAATCTATCTATCTATCTATCTATCTATCTATCTTCCTCCCTATATTTCTATTTATCCATCTCCATTTTCATGGAACATTACCACTACCCCCC
>NC_068981.1:25747526-25749057 GCF_001194135.2 Octopus bimaculoides
ATATATATATATATATATATATATATATATACATATATATTCACATATATAAGTATATATTGATAAAGTTTTGGAATTCAAATCAACACTAAATGTTATAAACTGTCACATTCAATTCACAATGGAAGATAGCAAAGAAGAGCTCCTATTTTGGGATATTATGATTTAAAAAAAGTCAACAACCAAATTATAAATGACATCTCTCATAAACCAACGCACTCGAAGCAATATATCCTTTTTAGCTCATACCACCAGGAACAAATCAATATAAATATCTCCTTTAATTTAGCAAAAAGGATTTGCGCAGTAGCGTCTGATAGAACTACTCGGGGCCTTCGTCTTCAAGACCTCAGAACAAAACTTACTGAGAGGCAACATCCACCCTCATTTATAATCGATGATATTAGGTGTGTCAGAAAATTATACATAAAAACACTAAGGACAACAAAGCGTAACACCACTCCATCTCAAAACACTACTGTATATATCAACCCACAACCCTAGAAACAATGAACCATACAACACTATTGTGCAAAATCTTCTTTTAATCACTAGAGACCCCAAAATAAACCTGAAAGTACATAAATTCATCAAATGCAAAAAGCAACACAAATCGCTAAAGAGACTCCTAACAAATGCGAAGCTTTACACAACAACCACGAAACCAACGGTTAAAAAATGCGGATGTCCAAACTGTGGAACATGCCCCAACCTACTGAAGTCACGGTTTGCCTTTTCAAACAAAGAGAGAGGTTCACAATTAAAACTAACTTCACTTGTGCTTCTGAGAATCTAATTTATGCAGTAACCTGCTCAGCTTGTGTACATCATTATATAGCACAGTCGAGTATGACATTGAGATGGAGAACCACTGTACTTAAAGAGCAGATCTGGTTTCCGCAGTATAGATAGATTCCTTTAAATGAACACATAGAGTGATGTGCAGGTAACATCAAACCAAATTTCACAGCTTTCTCCTTCTATCAGTGCAAAAATGCAATCTCTTTACAAGAACGTTTAAATGAAGAAAGTTTATTGATCGAAAAATGCAGACCACTTCTAAATATGCACGCATAACCAACTTTAATCTCTATACATATTTTAATTCACGATCATATACCGATCATTGTACATATTTCTCCCCACTACTCTAGTTTCTGAATTTTTGTGTCTATATATATATTCCACTCCACCTCCACCCTTCCACAAAGACTGAGATAACTGCATGGCATGGCTGTAGGCTTTTTCAAGCAAAACTGGATCTTCTGCCAAGAGTTCAGAATGAACCTACGTTTGGGTAAGAAACAAAGATGAGGTCAGCAACGTCAAACTCCCTCGACCGCTAAGCATCACATATGAGAGTGAAAGTGCGGCGAAGTAAACGGCGGTGCCTTAGCATGGCCGCAGTTCTTGGACTGAAACTAAAAAGGAAATAAGCTATGTATGTATATATGTATGTATGTATGTATGTATGTATGTATGTATGTATGTATGTATGTATATACGTATGTATGTATGTATGTACATATAT
>NC_068981.1:25749230-25750126 GCF_001194135.2 Octopus bimaculoides
ATATATATATATATATATATATATATATATACACGTATGGATGTATGTATAAACATTATTACTTCTAAATCTCTCAACGAGAGACATACAGTAACACTACTTTAAAGTTAAGATTATTTGCCAACATAATGTGACAGTCCCGGGTGGGATGAATGTTGCTGTTGGTCTAACCCCAGGAAACATCGTCTCCAGCTGGTTATACGTCACACAAGTGTCCTTGTATTTTCGAACATGTATTTATGTATATATTCTTTTATTCTCTCACTCGTTTCAGCCAGAGGCTGGGACCACGCTGGAGCACTGCTTTTCAATGTTTTGGGGTTCCTTTTCGGTGCCTCCTTGTACCTCCTGCCACGAGGTAGGTAAGCTCATGTGGGATTTCAGTTAGAAATTTGTCCAGGTGCAATTTCAACGTTTTCACATCTACACCTCACAAATTTATTAGGTTGCTTGGCAGGATGATAAACAGTTGTGGTCCACTGAAACCCAAGTTGTAAGGGGTTCTTTTCTGAGATGAAGTTGGTGTCTTTGGTATTATGCAGGATCGTCCAGTTCAGTTATTGGTATAGTTTTTAATTCCGAAGATGAGAACTAGACCTTTGAGGAACTTCCATATGTATATTACACCATACCTTTCTCACCTTCGCTCCAGGTAGTAGAGTTTTAGTTCTTGTAGGTTCTCCTTGTAGCTTATCTTATATATACGACGGTCTTCTTTCAGTGTTTGTCTACCAAATCCATTCACAAAGCTTTGGTCGATCCGAGACTATACTAGAAAACACTTCCCTAAATTGTAGCACGGTAATACAGAACACAGAACTACATGGTTGCGAGGCACACGTCTTAATACACAGCCACGGATGCATTTATATATATATATATATATATATATATAT
>NC_068981.1:25750203-25755557 GCF_001194135.2 Octopus bimaculoides
ATATATATAAATGTGTGTGTATGTGTGTGTGCGTTTCTCAATGTGTATTTATGAAAGATTGCGTCATGCTGTGTTGTATCTTGTGAAAAGATATTTAGCCGTCCTGTAAATAGACAGAGACCGATAATATAATTACCAAACTGTAATATGTAATAAGGTCGACTTGAATGGCAAAAACACTTTAATGCTATGTTCCGGCATGGTCACGCTACAACGCCGGAAACTAATAAAAGAATGAAACATTCAAAACGATGTTTATCTTCATATATCTTTAAGTGAACCGATCCTATCATTTAAATTGGTGCCTGTCATAGATCCCGGAAGGAAGAAAAGAAATACAATAAGTTACGGTAAAGCATCATCTAAGACGCTCCTCCGATCCAATTATACTCTGTTTAGCAAAAATAACTGTGTCACCTGAATGTCGTGTTACGAATTTCACTTCCTATTTGTGTACCTTATGTTATTTCAGAACAACAATGCTGTTTCATGGACGTCTTCTATGGTGACCTTGACCTGACAAACGCCTTGTGATAGGGTCGACATAGTCGGCCAGAACATTTTAAAGCTATGCCCCAGCATAGCCACGCTACAATACCGGAAGCTATTAAAAGGATAAACATATAACAATGATTTGTATCTTTCGTATATCTTTGAGTGGACCGATCCCATTATTCAACTGTTGCTTATAACTTAAACACAGGAAGGAAGAAAGGCGAAGTACATTCCGGTAGACTTTCAACTTACTGCTTTACATAGATGTATGAAGGAAAATCATAGACAGTAAATGCTTTGTCGAAACCATTTAGAATTGTTTCGATTCCTCCCGCACCTGTACTTCAACTGTGCAATTGATTATTTTGTAGTACATGTACAGATTGTGCCTCCTCGGGTGCCTTTTTAAACAAGTACCGCGTTTTCTCCTCGCTGTTTCATTTAACTCTATAACAGTGTTATAGAGCTAATATGATGCGAGAGAATGGATTGTACAACAGCTCACATAAGAAGTAGAGCTGCTAGCTGGTTTTGAATAAAGAACCTCGTAAATTTCAATTTTTGTCTCTGATACATATAAATAACAAATAAAAAATAATGGTCATTACATATAATTCTTTATTGGAGCAAATTTGGCTTACAGCTGTTTCCAGTAGTCATTATAGGTACATTACTGATAGGTTTACTCAAATGGTCTATTGATCAATTGAGGTAAATTGAACAACCTAAGAAAATTAATGCTACTTTATATGTGTGTGTGTGTGTGTGTGTGTGTATATGTGTGTGTGTGTATATGTGTATATGTGTGTGTGTATATGTGTGTGTACGTGTGTGTGTGTATGCGTGTGTGTACGTGTGCGTGTAACATTGAAAGAGATACAAGTCTAAACAATGCAAAATGGAGTGTAAGATGAGGTAACGAAAAGTAAAAGTAAGTTACCTGGTAATCTATTTTTTTAAAACTGTTGTTATTACTGCCATCAAGACAAACCATCTAAGCCATCCAAGCCTGCAGTTCACCCATGGATGCTACCAGAGAAGCCATCAAGCAGTTTACACATGGATTATGCCATCAACTTCATGGGTACAAACTGGCTGGTGATCACAGACGCTTTCTCACGATATCCATGTATTCATCCAACGTCATCAAAATCCACTAGAGCCACTCTAGATCTGTAGGAATAGGACTTCGCTGACTTCGGATATCCTCACACGCTGATCACAGATAATGCATCAACTTTTCTTTCTGAAGAATTTCAGAGCTGAGGCAAAGAACGTGGGGTTACACACCTGACAGGTGCACCATACCATCCAGCTACTGACGGAGCAGCAGAACGTTTCGTACAGTCTTTCAAGCAAGCACTAAGAAAGTCTTCTTTGCCCCACAACGAGCTTTTCAGGAGTTTTTTTATGCAGTACTGGAGAAGGCCGACATCCTGTGGACTCTCTCCAAGCGAATTCTTGATGTCCCGGCAGATTCGGACTAGGATTGACTCTCTGCTGCCCTCTCATGCACACATAGTTCAGAGCAAGAAATCCAAGGTACTATCAAAGACAGAGATGACAACAGACTCAGGAGGTGTCGCGAAGGTAACCAAACAGTAGAAGACTGGTGATCCTGTGTATGCTCTCTGCTATGGACCTCGCCGTAACAAGCAGTCCCGATGGGTAGCAGCAGTCGTCACGAAGTCTTTGGGTACTCGCTGTTTCAACATCAAGGGTTTTTTCCCATGGCCCAGTATGTAGACGACACTGGGAACAACTACGTCCGCGCTACACTTCTGCAGAGGACAGCGAACCTGGTGATGAGACTGACAATATTTCCGACCTTCCAACAGATAATCCAATGGAAATCCTGAAAGAAGTGCCACAAATTCAGATACCGACCAGACCACATCTATCCAAAACCAAATAGCTTGGACCAGATAACTCTAGACGACCCAAAAGAACACCCAAACCTAGAAAGAGACTTTGTTGTTGATTCTTCTAGTGTAACATCAGTTTCGGTAGGGTGGTGTTGTGGAGATAGCTAGCTAATAGAATTCAAAGATCTGGGACTCGCGAGAACTTTCACAAGGCGTCTCGATTTTTGACTTACTTTATTATTACAGTCTTGAGTTTTACAGTTGGAATAAACAGACATCACAACTATCTGGATTATTACTCGATTCTTTGTAAGTAAACTAGAGAAACAAAACACATCCCCACCAAACCATAGGACAGCCTACCTACGAACAAGCTAGGCACATACATGATGTGGTCGATATATATATATATATATATATATTGATGTATACTTTATTCTTTTACTAGTTTCCGGCATTGTAGCGTGCCCGTGCTGGGGCATAGCCTTAAAATATTCTGCCTGATCGTGTCACATATTACAGTTAGCTTAATATTTTATCGGTTTCTCGCTATCTACTGGATGGTTATGCATGTTTTTCACAGGATACGACACAGTAAGACGTAATCTTCCACAAGTACACAAAGAAACAAACGAAAATACATGTACATATGTTCACTTACGTATTCACAGACATAAATATACAATACTTACGCAGAAGCAAAATTATACATACACCCATATAGATACTGCCATAATTAAAGTTGTATCGTGTATCCAAAACGATGAGACTTTTTCAACCGTTTGCAATGTTTCATTGAATATATGCCACGTGTTTTATAGTAATTGAATATCTCGCTACTATATCAGCTCTTATCAAGGTGTCTAGCTGGCAGACTCGTTAGCACGCTGGAGGAAATGCTTAGCGGTATTTCGCCCTTTGGTACGGTCTGAGTTCAAATTCTGCTGAAGTTGAATTTGCCTTTCATCCTTTCGAGGTCGATAAATTAAGTACCAGTGAAACAATGGGGATCGATGTAATCGACTATTCCCCTTACCCAAAATTTTCGGTGCTTGTGCCTATAGTAGAAAAGATTATATTAGTTCCTATTTTTACTTCGATGTTAAGGTGTTATAACTGTCATTATATTTAATCGGGCCAAAGCAAAACCATGTTAAAGTTAAACTGTTCATACTGAGAACTGTGTAACTACCGTGTATGTTTGTAAGTGGATGCATTCACAAACACGCATAATGGCATCTAAGTCGGTTGTAACTGTAGAATATATCGGGTGATATTTCCAGATGACATGGTAGTATATAGCTTGTCAGAAGGTTTTCTCTACTATGCACGGAATGGGTTTGCTTTTGAATACTGCAAAACAGAGATGAGAATAAATATTACGATGACTGAGACAATTATCCTCTCAAGAGTCTTCCCAGTGCATTCTGTATGGTAGTGGAACATCACTGAGACAAGCAGAGTGGTTTAAATATCGCCAGTGATGAGATACAAGAGGACGAATTGGACGTTAAAATTGCAGGGGCTGATTTAGATATGCGCCAGTTTTAGCATTCGATCTACACAGAATGAGAAGTTAAATTAACCAAATTTACTATCTCCAATTTGGTATACATCTTTATCATCACCCAAAGACTTTAATCTTAGAAAATGAGTGAAAGAGTTTGATTACGAATACAAGTGGCCGATATCGGTTTTCTCTGAATGATCTGTCGAGCAATGCTGATCCACAAGGTACATAGTTAGGGTATCAGGAGTCTCTCCAGGTCGAGCCACTAGTTCCAGTAATACTCACATGAGTTTTGAATGCCACAGTCAGATTCTTCGTAAGTCAAATTCTTCAAGCCGAGTCAACAACAGAAAACCTAGTAGACCACAAGCAAGATGGCTGCATAACATCTCAGCTAGTCCCGCTTGTGAATCCAGCAGGAAAATGTAATGACGGTTGCTTTGGATAGAATCCTGTAGAGGATGTCCCTGAGGACGCTACGCCTGTTCCTATCAGTCATGCCTGCGCTTTTGCAATGGAAAAAGAAAAGAAAGCGACAGATATTGCTGGAACATTTTCATCATTAGCCTTCTCTATCACAACTGATCTACAGCTAAAGACAAGTACAACAACGAAACTGAAGCGATGGAATGTAATTTTAAGTCTGACAAAAATCGAAAGAAATCAGATTCATAATTCAGTACGATATTTAGTGTGGTGACACTATATATCTCTATCTGACATAAAAGTACGGTACTTTTAAAGCAGGAAGTATCAAACATGTATCTATGAAACATTAAAAGTATGTTGTTTTGTTTATAAGTAGATCCTGTTCAGGAATCGTGGCATACTGAGTGAAGCCTTCGAAAGTTATGACAAATGATTAGGGTTGGTGATGATGTTGATTAGCACCAAATCCAGTCGAATAGAGCTCCGATCTATTACCAATTATATTACATCCGTGACCATCCTATTATTTATCTGAAATATAATAAGTACGAATACATCGCTTAATTTACCACCCATTAATTTTCTAGAGAAGTACGTTGTGACTCGCAGGAAGTATCAGTTATTTTTAGACTATTTTAAGGTTCTACATTTGGCTAGTGAATATCTATCTACCTACGTATCTATCTATCTATCTATCTATCTATCTATCTATCTATCTATCTATCTATCTATCTATCTATCTCTTCTGACGGACGTGCTGTCACATCGGCTGCAGAGGTAAACGTTTATTTGACCTTTTATTGTCCACATTTTGTTGGAATTTTTTAATGTTTGTTGCGAAGCACCTAGGCTTCATTTTTGTGTATTTTCATGGGCAGGAATTGGCCCCCAGGGGCATTTTCGGCCCTAGCAAAATACAAATATTTTGGAACGCTTGTCTTGTTCTTTTGATGAGCATTTCCCGAGGCTTCAGATGCCAGAAGAGAAAAAAGAACAGAGTAGCACGTGCTCACACAGTGACAGGAAAGCAGTTGCTGTAGACGTCACAAAGACGG
>NC_068981.1:25761440-25762798 GCF_001194135.2 Octopus bimaculoides
ATATTTTTCGAAGGGAGGAATTGGCCCCTAGGGGTAGTTCCAGCCCCGTCAAAATATAAATTTTTTCTCGGCATTTGGAAAAATGTCGAGAAACATTGTTTTGGAACGCTGTTCCAGTCCGTTCTTCGAACATCACTTCCCTAGCATTGGAACGCTAGAGAAGAAAAAGAATGAAAACTGCACGCGCACACAAAAAGAAATTTCTAAGAACGTCATCAAAACAGCAACCGCACATATTGACAGCCCTCTCACCACCACCACCACCACCACCACCGATATGAAAGCTATGTCTGCTATGATCACCGCCGGCAACAGCAGCAGCAGCAGCAACGACAACAACAACAACAACAACAACAACAACATTGCATCAAGACCAACCACAACCAAAGTCTCTGCTACTACAGCAGTCTCCACAGCTACCGAAACCACCACCACCAGCGACGACAACAACAAAAAAACAAACTTTGCTGATGCACTCAGACAAAAAAAAAAACAATTTTGCACTTCACAACACTAGAAATTCAAGAAACAAAAAAAAACTATTAAGTCAACAAGGACCACAACTAAAATTAAAAATACCTCAAAAAATCATTCATGATGTACAAAAACAAACCATCATATACAAAATTTTGAACACAAAAACAAGAAAACCAGAGCAACCAACAACAGAAATTATTGAACAATGTTTGTATCCCATATTGGCCCACAAAAAATACATAAACTGGGCAAACAGTTTCGCCAGCGTGCAAGTTAGATTTGAGAGCGAAGAGAAAGCGAAAGAGTTGTCCACGCTGACTCTTCGTTCCGAACATATAATATTGGTAGCCACGTACCTTGGACAAAGGGTAACCAGAGTATCGATAAAAAATGTCCCTTCAGAAGTGGAACCACAATGGCTGTTATCAGCTATTTGTTATAACATGGAAGGAAATATAAACATTCTAGAAACTACTGCATTAAAGCAAGAAGACTGGAATGGAAAAAAAATCGATGTCCTGTTACAGATTACACAGGAAGAATCAAAAGAAATTCCAACTCAAATTGAGCTGCCAGACGGCCACACCCTCTACGTTGTGGTAGAAGGTAGAAGGCCTCGATGCTACCTGTGTGGCATCGAAGGGCACCTCAAAAATGATTGCCCAGCAGCAACAGATAACAAAAAAACAACAAGAAGGAAAAACAGCCAAAAAAGGACCCCTACTACCCATACCACCACCAACACAAAGAACGAGCAAAAGGAGCAAAACAGAAGAATCCCACAAACCAAACCCGCCTACGCCAACAAATGCACCCGAAAAAACACAAACAACAACCACAAGAACTAAGGAAACAGTAAAAGCAAAAGACAATACAAGAAC
>NC_068981.1:25770535-25771622 GCF_001194135.2 Octopus bimaculoides
ATCTGTTCAGTGGTTCTGTGAAAGCCATTATTCTTCAGTGCAGCAGTGATGATGTTGTTTGGGGGATCGCCACTAGCAAACATCCATGCTCGCAACAGAAGATCTAACTCTTTCTTTTCCCACTTTGGTGCCATCTTCGTTTTTTAAGCCCAGAAGGAGAGTAAAGGATAGAGAGGAAGTGAAAGATAGCGGGAGGTAGAAAAGAAGAAACACAGAGGGGGGAATAGGGAAAGAGAGAGGGAGATATGAAGGAAAGAGAGAGTGAGATATGAAGGAAAAAGAGAGGGTGATAGGAGGAAGAGAGGGAGTGTGGGGTGTTAGAGAGACTGAGGGAGGTAGAGGAGGGGGAGAGAAAGAGAGACAGAGTGAAGGAGAGGAGGGGAGGAGAAAGAGAGACAGAGGATGGGAGGAGAAAGAGGATGGGGGAGAAAAAGAGACAGAGGATGGGAGGAGAAAGAGAGACAGAGGATGGGAGGAGAAAGAGAGACAGAGGATGGGAGGAGAAAGAGAGACAGAGGGAGGGAGAGGATGGGAAGAGAAACAGGAAGAAACAAGAAAGGATGAAGGATGTGAGAGGAAGGGAGACACGTACTGAGAAGAGGGGGAAATGAAAAGTGTATGAAGGAGAGGTTGAAGTGACAGAAGGAGAGGAAGGCGTTGTGAGATGCAATGGAAAGGGAAGAGAACTGAGAAAAGAGGAAGATATGAAGGCGAAGGAGAGAGATGAGAAAAAGGAGTGATATATGGAAAGAAGAGGAAGATATGAAAGCGAGGGAGGGAGATGAGAAAAATAGTAAGATATGGAAGACAGAGAGGGAGAGAGATAGGTGTAAAAAGATAAAGGGAGAGAGAGAGAGAGAGAGAGGAAGCGGTACTTACGAAAAAGAGTGGGAGCAGGTAAGGAAGATGTGTAGGAGAACGAAAAATGAAAAATCGTAATTCTAAATGGGATTTGTAATTCAAGGAGTTGTAGAGATAAAGCGAAGAGAAGAAACGAAACGATAGTGAAAAGATATATTATACGTGTATAATATATATGTAAATATATATGTACAAATATATATATATGTAAATATATATATATATA
>NC_068981.1:25772699-25778484 GCF_001194135.2 Octopus bimaculoides
TATATATATATATATATATATATATATATATGTGTGTGTGTGTGTGTGTGTGTGTGTGTATAAATATATATATATAGATATAATACATTTCTAAATCTTTCAGAGAGATGTATGCAGTAGTGATGCGATAAAGTAGTTGTATGCTGTCAATTTAATGTGATAGTCCCATGAATGGAATAATACTACTGCTATTTAGCCCAATGAAGCAGTACCGCTTCCTATCGGCCTTGACACATTTCGTATGTATTTATGTTTCCAAGGAGGAGACAAGCATCTCCACTTAGCTAAGCCTTTATTCAGGGACATGATTCTGAGTCTTTGCTCCTCATTAGTCTGGAGTAGCAATGGCCTGCTAGTTGGAGATGCCTGTCAAGCTTTCGTAAACATATAATATTTCTAGTGAAACACATTCACTGATTTCAAAAATAGAAATAATACATTTCTTAATCTATCAGAGAGATTTATGCAGTAGTGATGCGATAAAGTAGTTGATGAAGTAGACAACATACAGCTACTTTATCGCATCACTACTGTATAAATCTCTATGAGAGATTTAGAAATGTATTATTTCTATTTTGAAATTAGTGAATGTGTGTCACTAGAATTATTATATGTTTACGAGAGCTTGACAGGCATCTCCAACTAGCAGGCCATTGCTACTCCAGACTGATGATGAGCAAAGACTCAGAAACATGTCTCTGGATGCAGACTTAGCTGGGTGGAGGTGCTTGTCTCTCCGTTGTAATATATATATATATATATATGTGTGTGTGTGTGTGTGTGTGTGTGTGTGTGTTTGTGTGTGTGTGTGTGCGTGTGTGTGTGTGTGTGTGTATAAATACATATATAAAAATATATATCAGGAGGGAACACGTACAAATACGAGTCTAACTGCTTGCTAGAAGAAGACGCTAAAGTTTGAAAACTACCTAACATATCACCAAAAATATAACATGCCTAATACTCGTTTGTTGGGGTCATAACTTGTAAAGGATTGTGGTTTATTTTGAATTTACTAGTCTTTTTATCAACTACTAAATCTAAGACTAGAGGTGTCTGTTTAGAATGGAGGCAGAAGTAATTTGACTGCACATAGCTCGGTATGGTCATAAATATTGTCAAGGTCTTAGGAGTAGTAATGAAGTAACTGTCTATAAAAGAGGCTGGGTAGGGAAAGACCCCAAATCAAGATGTTAATTAACAGTTAAAGGGGCAAGATGCTTATAATGTCTATTATGTTAATATAGAGGGAATTTTGTCATGATGTACTATGAGAGATTGTTTATTAACAATATTGTTAAGTTGTATAAAGTTAAAATTTAAGATTATCAAAAATTATATCATATCCAACCAAAATAGATAAAATATGTATACATAGCAATCTTCGACATTAGAAAGGGAAGATTGCATATAATTAGTTTAATATTCATTCATGTACTGAATTATTTACTTCTTGGGTGGTTTCTATAAAGACTGCTCTGGGTATTTACTTACGGAATACTGGAGAGATAAAACATGCTATGTATATATTAATTAGAAGCTAAGAATCAGAAAAAACAGGAAAAATAAAAGTTGTGTACAGATACATGCATATATTTATCTATGTGCACACATGCAAATATACAGAAATATTTATACGTATAAAATATTGTGCCTGAAGTAGAAATTTTGATTATACCCTGGAATACCTGCAAAATTATATTATTTGTCCCCTGCGATATAACATTGGCGAGTGAATTCTCTCTACAGCATGCGTGCTTATAATCTGATATTACCTATCTGAATATCCATTTATTTGTTTATTGTTTATTTTCAATCTCATTTATAGAGGTTTCAGTTGAATCGCTACTTATCGAAGGGGTATAACTCAAATGTCATTACTTCCCTTTAGGTTTTACGTAACTGTTCCAATGTCCCATTTTTACTGAAGATTTTGTATTTTAAGACGTATGGAAGTTGATGTTTTTTTAACAACAAAGATAAAACGAACAGAGAAATTTTGGGAAGGAAGAAATACTTTATTACGGACATTAACTGGAACACAGGATTGGCATATATCTATACGTACATGCGTGTGCATGTGTATGTGTTTGTGCGAGTGTGTGTAAGTTGTGTGTGAGTATGTGTAATATATATATTTGTACTATTGCTACTCATGAATTAAAAGCTCTACGTAGAATCTCACTATCTAGCCTACTACTATTGTAGCAATGTTTTTACTTCTTTATTTAGTAGTATTAGTGGTTATGTAATATATATACAGCGAGTCGTAGAAGACACGATTCATCTGATAAGAATTGTGAGTAAGTACAAAGTAAACGACAAAAGGAAAAGTAAACAGAACAAAATTGCAGTTTTACGTTGTATTTCTATATTTCTGTTGCTCAGATGTGTCGGTGTGAGTGGGGAAGAAAGAGGAAGGTGACATGCGTGGAATGGCGTTGCTATAGTAATCACTATATAGTAATCCTCGTGGAGTCCCCTTGAGGCGGTACAAGGACCAACTCAAATCAACCTTGAAAAGCACCAACATCGACCCCGCACACAGGGAGGATATCTCGGCAAACAGACCCCTCTGGAGACACACCTTCAAAACGGGTTCAACGGACTTCGAGAAAGCCCGAGTCGCAAGAGCAGAACTCAAGAGACGGAAGAGAAAGCAGCGCCTTCTCCTTCCAAAACCAACCCCTTCTCCTTCCAAAACCAACCCCTTCTATCCCTTGTCCATAATGTCTTCGTATGTTTCATGCAGCCCATGGATTGCGGAGCCATCTGCGGTTCAAACACCCAGGAAAAAGAACTGGATTGCAAGCTCGGAAACACGAGACGCAGCCAACAACAACAACAACACAGTAATCACTCTATTTCGTGTAGTTCCTTCTTGTTGTTAATGGATGGTCTCAGTTTGTTTATAAAGAAGGCTTCCATAGTCTGACATTGTCCCTGTTGTGTTGGATTGCCTTGATAGACACTTTGAAATTCTGGGTTTGGCATTTCCTCAGGTTTTTCTTTATCGAAGTGTCTGCCTGGATATGCTCCTTTATTAGGATGTGAAGTTTCCTAGTAGTGCTCCATATGTAGGATGCTCCACATTTATTGTAGACTACCTCCTATACTACATATGCCCTTGAGCATGTCTTGGCGTCTTTGAAGGGGCTGTTGGTGAGTGTGGACCCCATGGTGCTCTCTGTGGTATTCTTCATCAACAGAACTTTCATCAGGGATGGACCGGTGTGTACTAACTATATGTTAAGTCCTTCCCTGCGGATGGCATGTCGGATAACTACCGTTGTTCTGTCGTCGAAGTAGGGCAGTCTAAGGAAGCATTTTTTTGACCTGATGTTATGGGCTTTCTTATGTTGTTTACTCGCTTTCGTGTTTCGTGGATGCAGTCGTTTAGCTGCAGATGGTGGGTAGCCGTTGTGCGCTAAGTTCCTGAGAAACTGCTTCGTGTTGGTTACTTTGTCGATTACCTCACTGCATCTGTCTGTTATGCGTGTAACCTCATTCTGTATGTATGCATCTTTGGCTTTGATGGGCAGGGCTGATTCTTAATGTACGAACAAATTCCTACTGGCTGCTTTTCTAAGAAAAGTCGTATAGATGTAACCCTCCTCTGTGATCTTGATTTGGAAATCTAGCAGAGAAAGGGTTTTGGACTTGTTTGGGTGCTCGATTTCGAAGTTTATGTGACCGTCGATCTTGTTGCATTTTTCACGTATGGTATTTCCTTCTTCCCAGGAGGAGGCGAGCACCAGGATTTCGTTGACGTACATAGAGAAGACGCATGAGTGACATATACACGCGCGCGCGCACACACACACATACACATACATACATACATACATACATACATACAGACAGACAGATGTGTGTGCGTGCGTGTGTGTATAGAAAAATAGGATAGATGGATAAATAGATAGATAGATAGACAGACAGATAGACAGATAGACAGACAGATAGCCAGATAGCCAGATAGATAGATAGATAGATAGATAGATAGATAGATAGATAGATAGATAGATAGATAAATAGATAGATAGATAGATAGATACATTTTTTAAAATTCTGCTTTGTAATTGAAAGAGAAATGATGACGTTTAAAACTGCTTTTCAAAACTTTCAATCAGCTGAGGACAAGAGAAGACGATTAAAGACAGATCTTTTGAGACGAAAGTGGTTAATCAGCACCGAAATTATGCAAATGATTCGTAGCTCACGGTTCTTTACACTAGAATGGAGATAGTACGTTTAACCGTTTGCAAACATCTAATAGCATTTATTATTAGAGGTACGAAACTACATTTTCGATGTAAGTTGAGTGTAGAAAGACAGATGTCACGTGTTCCAATAAGCTATCAACGCGTGGTCAGCTTATTGATCGAGTATTCTTTAAAAAATTGCACTTTTGTCCCAGCCAGACATACTGGTCAACAGGGGATTGCATTACCCTGTCCTTTCTCGACGATATTCTCTTGCTAACCAGAGACTTGCTTTAAAATGAATTAATGCTTCCTTTACTTTCACCTTTCTCAACCTAACACGCACACATACAGAAACATGTACACATAGTTAAACACTCGTTCACATCCATACACATAAACAAATACACACGTGCAAAGTCATACAGGCACAAGCACGCATATTCATATATACGAATATAGATTCATATAATATATATTCTTTCTCGAGCCTTAGGACTGGTACGGCCGGTTAGCCACTTTTTATGGCGCATAAGTGACTGAGATCACAACATCTCCCCTCAAAGGACTTTGGTTGGCCAGCAAGGACGGCACGAGTGGAGGGGCATATCGATTATATCGACCCCAGGACATGACTGTTTTTTTTTTTAATTTTAATTAATCTAACTGAAAGGGATGAAGCGCAAAGTTGACCTGATCTGGATTTGATCTCAGAACGTAAACAACCTGAATAAATACTACTAAATGTTTCGTCCGATCTGACTTTTAATCTGCCGGCTCGCCCTGTAATTATACTTTACAACAAAAATATATATTAACGGGAAATAACTCATAATTTAATATATAGATTTGTCTCCCGTGAATTACTAAATTCGATTCAGTTTATTTTACGTTTTAACAACTAACAGATATGGTTTTTACGACTGAGAGGTGTAAATATGACTCTTCAAATATAATGTACAGTATCAATTTGTATCTAATGAAACTATATGACATACTTGGAAAGTTTGGGTGAGTTCTTATTTAACCCCTGGTCAGCTCTGATTAGCCCCATGATCGCAGTATTCTAGCAACAACCGTCCTAACTTTTGCGTTAGGTAACGATCAAGTTACTTAATGTGTTCTTTTGTAAGATGGTGTGGAGTGAGTTGAGGAAGGTTTCACTGTTACACCTAGCAGGGTCATCAATCAAAGATAAATAGCTGCAAAATCTAATTTAGATATGTACGTTATATCATAGTCAGAACATGAATTCTAACGTTTCGTGCAAGGCTCTATATCAGATAGAATAACTTTGAGAAAATACGAAAAATATACAGTAGCATAGAATATGAAAGTTTGCAGAGCTTTCGTGTTGGAGATGACGTGAAAGCACTAAAAATGTAAGGAATTTAACGGAAGTGGATAATAATGCAAGATGGCACAATCACTGAGCTATTTATACATACATGATATATACAAACGTACATACTTACATGCATACATGCATTCACACATACATACATAAATACATACACATGTATGTATATATATATAGATATATATGCTTGTGTATGTACCACCCTATGTATATATATATATAT
>NC_068981.1:25778584-25786175 GCF_001194135.2 Octopus bimaculoides
ATGTCTAATTTAAAACCTTCCCTTGTAACAGTCTTTTGTGTCATATTTTAGAAAATTATATCTCTGTTAAGTAACGAGTAGCCGCTGCCATGTGCGCTGTGCCGACCGTTCTCACAAGGAAGATAAGTTGAAGATTTATTTCCTTAATACTACCAAATTCAAACGTATCAGGATCAATGAAGACAGAACAACATTGCTCCAGTAGAGTGTCTACCATATTTTTAACATCATTGTGAAGGATATAGTTTTCATCGATCAGTGGGCTGATGAATGAAAAAGTAGTCCTGTACACTTTTACAAAGGAACAAAAGAATTTGAAATAGTGTCTAATGGTTTCCATGTCACAGTTTCATTTCGAGTTCTCTTGGGTACTAGACGCGTTATCTATACGACACTAGTGCTCTTGGTTGGAGGGAGTGCAGATCGCACTATTTTAATCGATGCATGTTTTCGTTCTCTGAATCTTCCTTATGAATATTTTTTTTCTTTCCGTTTGCAGCCTGTATGTATTTTTGTTTCTGGGTCACGCTAGGACGTTGCCTGCGCGTATGTGAATGACGGCTTTCTGAAACAGATGCCAAATCACTTTTATTTTGTAAAGATTGAATGTGAAAAACCAATCAACAAGCCATAAGTCATATGTAATTGCTAGCCAGTTCACACACATGCACACACGCGCGCGCACACACACACGCGCGTGCACCCACATTACGGAAAAGAAATTAAATTTCGAACGCAGTAAGTCTCCTTACTAGTTATGTTTAATAGAACTTATTTACCTCAGTTTTAATATCACCTCATTCGAAGTTATCACTTTGCGCAAGAATACAGCAGTCCCAATGTTCTTGCGTCTTTTGGAATCCGTCTTGGTAGTTGTTTTCCGTAAGCGAGTCGAATACCTTCTGCGATTCACTTTGGATCTCTACAACAGTATTAAAATGGTGACTTTTGAGCTAACTTTTCAGCTTGGTGAAGAGATGGACGTCGGTAGGTGCTACATCTGATGAAAAGGGCGGGGGTGGAGATGATACCATGTTGTTTTTGAGGAGAGCTCGGTGACAGGGTGCATTGTCGTCGTGAAGAGTCCAATTCTTCGCGCTCAACAGATCCAATCACTTTCGCCGAATGTTCTCCCTCAAAACGTTGCAGTAGAACTTGGAGGATAAATTCTTGATGCACGATACCGTGGATATCGAAAAATACGATGAGCATGCTATTGATTGAGCGCAGGGTCTGTCATGCCTTCTGCGGTCGTAGAGATGAAGGGCTTTTCCATTGTGACGACTGCTGCTGCGTCTAAGGATCGAACCCGTAGAACCAACTCTCGTCACCGATTATATGATCCTTGACATGAAGGATGGGTCATCAGCAGCACGCTAACGGAGATCTTGACAGACTTCCACGCGATTTTCTTTCTGGTCAGTGTTCAGCAGACGATGAACAAACTTGGCAGAAACACGCTGCATGTTCAATTCAGACATTAGGATTGCTTGCCCGCCCAGACCTATACGACAGACCAACAACATCAGCAAATGTTGTTAATTGTCCTCCGACGATGCTCACGCACAAGCTGATGAATTTTCTTCACATTTCCGAGAGCAATGCTTGTAGCGGGTCTTCTAGATCGTTCATCGTATTCCAAGTACATTCTTCTGCTTTTGAAGCTCCCGTGCCTCTCGAAACATTGCGTGCGACCCATTGCCTCGACACCGTAAGATTGCCGATGCATGCTCAATGTCTCTGCAGCAGACTTCCCAAGCTTAACGCAAAATTTCATGTTGGCTCTTTGTTCCAACTTCCTGTTCATGTCAAAAATTGCAGACTACAGTATACAGGTGATCACAAAAGCATAAATTTCGCAGCTTCCAAAATGAGCACAGCAATGCCACTCGGCACACTGCTCCGTGAAAGTCACTCTTAGCTCACACTGAGCATGCATCCACGTGCTGCTATCTGTTGGTGCGCTACAGCACTCGTCCGGGAAAGCTTTGATACCACCTCATTAGACGGGAAAAGGTTGCTAGCAGGCGGCTACGGGAATAATACATGTAAACTTTAGACACCGGATGAGTGCTAAATAACCTCTGTAAGCTACATGGCCCCTGACAACAAATACCGTCAATTTGAATGCTAAGTAATAGCTTTTCGGAAGCGACATTTTATGTACACACTTTGGAACTTTGGACGTCTCCAAAGTTTGTTCATAAAATTTTGCCCATTCGAAAAGTTATTATTTATCATCAAACTTGATAATAATTTTTGTGAGGGACCGTTTAGCTTCGCAGAGGCGTAAAGATTGCATTCCCGTGGACGCCTACTGGCAATTTTTTCCGTCTTATAAGGGCAAACACCCAGTCTTCCTCTGCTGTACTTACAGCTTTAAAGCGTTCGAAATTTACTTACATGTCTGTAAAATACCAAACACAGCGTTTCCAGAGTTTGTTTACATGTTGTATGTATGTGTGTGTGTGTGTGTGTGTGTGTGTGTGTGTGTCTTATTAGCATGTAGCGATGCTGAGGCATCTCCTAGAAGTGGTTTAGTCGGATGAATTGATCCTATTACCTTTTATTTTTTAAGCCTGGTACTTATTCTATCAGTTTCTTTCGCTGAACCACTAGGTCACGAAGACGTAAAGACACCAGCACTGTTTGTCAAGCGGGGATGAAGGACAAATAGCGACAGAAACAAATTCACGCGCATATACAACACATATATATGTATTTGCGCAGGAGTGGTTGTGCGGTAAGAAAATTCTTTCCCAACCACGTATTTTTGTAGATTTCGAATGATGTCTACCTGCTGGTTATATACAAATATATATATTTATACGCGCGCAGATATACACAGACGTATACATATATCTATCTATAAATATATACATGCATAGATGATAAAAGACACTGGAGCAAAATCTAATGAAAGTTTAACATTGAAAAATCTCAAGGAACGCTCTACCTACTGATAAATTAATCGTGAGCACATCCGTGGTTACTCAGAACAGAACTTTCGTTGCAAGTCATAATTTAACGAGTGAGGTGTTTTCCAAATGTTCTCAATACTGAGCACTATTTGAAAATGAGAGTGGCGGCGTATGAACGACTTGAAATTTCAAGTAGAGTGTATCTGAAATATGGTGGCACAAGGTAAACTATTTTTAGGACAGCGAGTAAGAGATTAAAAGGACCATAGCTTTTTAGTGATGCTTATTTTATCGAATCCAGCTTGATGAGCGGCAAAGTGTGCCGCGGTGGGGTTCGAATTAAAAACTAAAATTTGCATGGTATTTTGTTTTGTGCATTACCGATTCCAATATCTTTATCTGCGTTTAAGGCGACGAGCTGACAGAATCATTTACACACTGGGCAAAACGCTTAGCGATTTTTCGTACGATTTTACACTCTGAGTCGACCGCCGAGGTCGATTTTGCCTTTCATCGTTTTCGAGGGCTGATGTTATCGACTCATCCATTCGCACGAAAAGGCTGACCTCGTGCTAAAGTTTGAGTGGAGGCGCAATGGTCCATTGGTTAGAGCAGCGGATTCGCGGTCATAGGATCCCGGTTTCGATTCCCAGACCGGGTGTTGTGAGTGTTTATTGAGCGAAAACACCTAAAGCTCCACGAGGCTCCGGCAGGGGATAGAGCGAACCCTGCTGTACTCTTCCACCACAACTTTCTCTCACTTACTTCCTGTACTTCAAAGGGTCAGCCTTGTCACACTGTGTCACGCTGAATATCCCCGGGAACTACGTTGAGGATACACGTGTTTGTAGAGTGCTCAGTCACTTGCACGTCAATTTCACGAGTAGGCTGTTCCGTTGATCAGGTCAACTGGAACCCTCGACGTCGTAAGCAATGGAGTGCCAAAGTTTGAAACCGCTATTACTAATTTGCGCACGTCTCACGGTTTACTAATAAATATACTTTCTTACTTAAACTCGTTATTTGTCCAAATAAATCATTAGTATTTGCAGCATGCTGGAATTCTATTGTTAAAGTTTAATTTGCAAAAGCCTCACGTAACGGAATCATCTTTGTTTCATTGATTTTTCTTTTGTCTGTAATGATATCTTACGGGAAACTGAACTTTGGAGCGGAATTTAATCAAATCAACGAAAGAAAATCATTTGTAATTCCCTCTGGCTATACATATAACAAAAAGACGTCTTGATAAATACTCACCTCTTGCCAGATTAACGCTTCTTTCATGATCATATATCGTGAAAAACATTCTTCCTTTGAAGGCAATAGTTTAGTGTCCTTCAGCAAAAAACAATAACAACAATGAAAACATTAACAAGACACTAGGTATACATATGAAGTTATCAAATTTACAAACTACTCCCCATCTATGAGCCAATAATAGAGTTTCTATGTGGTTGCCATATATATTATTTTTAGAAATAGCAGTGGAATCATTCTCAGATCCCCACTTACCAATGGGTTCATAAAAATAAACACACTGAATAGTGTATTTGAAAAAGAAAATTTCGAACTATGTCAGGAATACCTTTGAAAAAACGTTAGCTCGATCAGATCTCGAGTGGACCTTAAAAACTCCTCTAATATATATATGCATAGTATTTCTAGCGAAATTAAGAGATGTAGTTGTGTTTTTCTACACTTATATATATATTATATTTTAATACCTTTTGTATTATTCTTTGTGTACTTTTTAAAATAATTTTTGAAGAATACTTCACGCACGAAATAAAGCTTGGATCAAACAGAAGCTATGGTAAAAGGTACATAATCAAGTTGCCACATAATGGGATTGAACCAGGGGTATCATGGTTGCAATACGAATTTCTTAACCCGATATATGCATGTATGCATGTATGTATGTATGTATGTATGTATGTATGTATGTATGCTTGCTTGTATGTATACATGCATTCATGTATATAGTACGCAAGTATGTTTATGTACGTTTGGTTATGTATTTATGTATTCATATATGCACACATATACATTTTTGTTGTTGTTGGTGGGGGTAGTGTTGTTGATGATGACAACGACGACGACTGTGATGATGATGATGAAGATGATGATGATGACGACGACTCCGACAAAGGTGCTCTTGCTGCCGTTATTGCCACAATGTGGTTTTGGGATAAAAAATAAATAAAACAGTGACAGAAAGTAATGGAAGTGGTCCGAGAGATCTGTAACATTTCTTTTCTGAAGCACCTTTAAAATTAATATAACATAATAATAATAAAAAAGCCCGCTTCTTCCGACACATTATACTTTAATAAGAAACCTGCTACTTTATACTAATCTCATTGGTTTGGTATAGAGTCTACATCCTGGTGTAAAACCGGTTTTCGTGGCAATCAAGTCACTTTTTTTTATATCCCACATTTGCTGCACTTGACACAATAAAAATATTAACTTTTGTTGTGACTGCGTCTTTCAGTTGCAGAACCTTGAGTTTCTTTCGTCGCTCAATGTGGATCTGTTTGCAAATGTATTTCATTGTATTTTCTTTTGCCCCCGTTCTCAATCTATTTGTCAGCTATTGTTGTTGCTGTTCTTATTGCTGTTATTGATGCTTGCAGTCGCATCTGTTTAACCTAAAATAAACCTTGATAAAATATGCATATGATCAAATGTATTTCAACCGTTAACACCCACGTTGTTTTTAATATTATATTATCTTTTGTTTAAGACAGTAGGGTGTGTCTGTATCTCATATAACGAGCAATTACATCGAATCTCCTTCCTTTGTGTTTCTCAAGGATGACATAAACTTCCTTTTCGGTAAGTCGAATACCGTGTACCGGGTTCTCCGTTGACAGATCCCTGATATAAATCAAAATGTTAATAGCTTATAGTATGCAAATCAGCAACCCCTGTTCTTTAAATCTACTAGATTTGATGCATATATAAACAGATTGGCAATTTATTTCTCTGGGTTTGGTTAAGTAATGAAGACAACTTCGATTAGACTCTTGTAAGTTTCAAAGATCGATTAAGGCGGTTAATCATTTTCTTTTCTATTTACAGACAAATACTTAAACTTGCTATGTCTAAATGACTACTACGTAGGTTTACATTAATTTAGAGATGATAAAATAGTCAATCGATGGAATAAACATTAATATAAGCACGGAGTGGGACCGAAGTAAAGGAATAAATAAGACATAGTAATTATTAATGAAACATGAGATCAAACGTACATTAAGTATTTCGTAGTATTTCATCGCTAAACATGTCATTCTAAATCATCTCAGGTCACCGAACTATCTAGAACGGGCATACAGTTTTCTATTAATATCCGAATACAACAGATCACGTACTTGCTGATAGATGTCTATCATCTAATTCAGCAAGAAACTGACAGTTCTGAGCAGCAGTGATACAATATTCGTTTTGTTCAATGCCCTTGGTAAATAGTATAGCATAAACCACGGAGTGCTGAACTCGATGTATTTTTGACGTTAGATTTCCCGTTAATTCTGACAAAATTATTAAGGCTATTTCAGTCAGGTTAGGTCAGGTGAGGTGTGTATGGAGGACATGCACTGTTGCAGCGCGTTGCTGATTCGTGATTTGTTTGATAAATTCCCGGGTCCTCTCGGGCGACCTGTCGAGTGCAATCCCAGTCAGTCCCCATCTACGCAAGATATTTCCTCATCCGCCGTGATCATGTAGCATGTGTTCGACAAACACGAGCCATCAACTGAGCCGGATCTTCAGTGAAAAGAGCACAACAAAACAAAGTCTAATTCAGAGAACTGAGCAACATGGCCAAACAGTCCGAGCTGGCACGCCCAAATCAGTAACAATCGCTAGCCACTACACATTCTTTATTTTCTCTCCTTGTTTCATACAGTGCTCCTTTCTGTAGAAGAGCGTAGGCTCGAAACGTTAAAAACTTTTTCACTTCCCTAGCGCTAAACTAATACATGTGTTTGTTGTCTACACTACCTGTCTTCGTCTTTTGCTTTTTTTGTTTTTTTCTCCCCCTATATGTATACATATATATATATATACTTCCGGTTTCGTAGTGTTAAGACGTGTTTTTCCCTGTCTCTCGAAGCAACCAACAGGTATCTTTCCATATCGAAGATAAATATTCGCTGAAACCGACACAAAACTCGGTACCTGTTTGTTTAACGACGGTCCTGCATTATAACCGTTGAAAAAGAAAGTAAATAGTATATATACAACGCACGTTAATGTGAGCGAACCAAAGCGAACGACCATCTTCGAAGAAACCACACACGTGGTGAGAGGTTATACAGATAGAAATCTGAGCTAAGTTTTATTCTTTATTTCTAAGTTTTATTAATATTCTGTTCTCTCTCCAAAAACAATTTACGACAAAATAATTTATTTCACTTGTTTGTTAACATATTGTAATTTGTCTCACAGAATAGTTCTGTTTTTGTTTATTTGCGATAAAATTTACTTACGATAAAATCGTTTCTTCTTAGTTTATTTACATACTAAGTTTGTTTGTTAACATACTGTAATTTCTCTCACAGAATAGTTTTTGTTTATTTACGATAAAATTTATTTACGATAAAATCGTTCTTCTTAGTTTATTTAAAGTATTAAAAGTTTTCACTCATTTTCCCTTATAG
>NC_068981.1:25791457-25792321 GCF_001194135.2 Octopus bimaculoides
ATATATATATATATATATATATATATATATATATATATATGGTCTGATCAATAGGTATCCGGACTGTTGACATAGTTAAGAAGCTAAAACACGCAGAGTGAAGCTGCTTGGCATGGATTGCCCATGACTGCTGCTGTGCATACACACTAAGTTTTAACTTATTAGCTCACTTCCGCGGTTTGCAGCTGAGCTTGGAAGGAATATGTGTAGCATGGGATCGTCGCATTGTCAACGGCAGAAAAATGTTGAGTAGAGAATCTGCAGTAAATTTTGCCAAAAGCTTGGCGATATATGTTCAGAGGCTTACACACAATTTTCAAAAAGCTTTCATCGTTCTCGACACAATCCAGGAGATCTTGTGCAACTGGAAATCCAGCGTCATTTTCGTCAGATGAAAGCAATTTTGGCACAAATTTGGCAGACACGCGTCCTATACCTAAAACCTTCAGTGATAATGGACTGAACTGAATCATAACTAATCTACACATCCTCTCATAACACACGAATAGTGAACCAACGTTTTCCCCTCATAGCTGCACGCACATCGACGATAATTTTCTCAGTTCTACTGGTTGCGGGTCTCTCAGAACGTTCGTCAATATGACATTTTTTCGGCCATTAAACTGCATGTTATTTTCCTCAGCCTACCTGTACATTGCGTCCAACTTACGTTGCACATGCACAACGTCTCCATGGTTCTGTATCCTCTGAGAAACTTTTGTATCATATGCATAGCTAGCAAGGGTAGCTACTAGCAAGGTGGAGCCAGTGGTAAAAAGTCGAATACACACACATGCTAGCGAATACACACACACACACACACACACACACACACACACACACACACACACACACACACACACA
>NC_068981.1:25792499-25794838 GCF_001194135.2 Octopus bimaculoides
AAATACCATAAAGCTACTGAGAAAGCATCTAAATAATTCTGCACTTTTACAGTTACACTTTTTCTATGACAGTAGATAATTTCTTTTTTTATTTCACTACGTGTTTGTAGTGGCTTCATGGAGGCATAGCGTGGATTCGATCCTCGATTGCTTAATTTCACTTAACACTTCAACAGCGCTTTTCTTACGGTATGACAATAGTTTTCTTTTCAGTAAATGACAGCAGTTATACGTTTCCAAGATGCCTTCGCTAAGCAGAATAATGTCTTTACCATTTGACCCTTCTAACCTCTTCTAGGCCACCACTGGCTGGAATGGAGATAACAGACCTCCAACGAAATCATTTGTTCTCAACATTATGTCTATTCTTCTGGCTGCTTTTCGATAATTATAAAAACAAGAACTCCGTAAACTAAAGGCGGTTACTGAGAGCGACCATCAGTGCGTGTGTAGGTTATTATTGCACTATTTTCAAACACTTCATTCATATATTTATATAACCTCTCTTACCAACCTCCGAGAATCTTTCTCGCCAACTTTCGAAAACCTCTCTCGCTAACCTCCAACAATCTCTTCCTCCTCTAGCTGACAGTTTTTTGTACTTTCTCGTGACGGAAAATACACCTTTTGTCGTAGTTATAGCGAAATTTCTTACTTATATCAAAATAATAAGGCGCTTCAATAGAACATCTTTACCCCTGGGAATTACCGGGTACACTAGCTAGTATATATATATACTCATATTATATATGGTTTCATACGATTATTATTATCTTGCACTTTTAGCTATTTGCTTTTGAGTAATTTTCTTATGTATGTTAATGTGGTCGTTTGTGAGTGCATGTGTAAGTTTATATGTGTATATAATTATATATATATATATATGTATGTATACATACATACATACACACACACACACACACACACACACACACACACACACACACACACAAACATATATATATATATATGTTCCTCCTTGCGTATGCATATATACAAGTGTAAAAAGTAATTATCATTGCTGTAATGAATATTTATAGTAATTATTTATTACAACCGGAAACGAAAAATTGCAATATAGCATTACATATTCATAGTCATACTGAGAGGAAATTAAGATAGCATAATAAAACATGCTGTCTGTATCTCAATTTATGAATATGCGTGTGTTTGGTGAGCATTATGCGTATTTATATACTACATTGTAGCCACCTGTGGCTAGAACTGAAATTTTGTTTGTCTATGTATTTCATTTTGTGTCTATATTACCTTAAGCTGATGTATTCTAAAATCTCAGAGTTAGTTTAAAGAATTTAAATGAAGCTATATATCATATATTTCATGGGAATTTGAGTAGATATATAAATTTGTAGTTTTCATTTAATAGTGAAAGTTTGAATTCTAAGTAATATTTACACTAGTGCTATGAAGTTAATATGTAATATTATTCTTAATAGCAAATAGAATCTACAGGTACACTTGGACGATAGAAGCACTAAGCAAGATCTATTAGAGGCCAATGGCTTTGTAGTTACTTTAAGAGTGATAACATGTGTCTTTTCTTTTAGCTTCAATTATATTTTTGAAAATATACTTTTGAAAAATGGCAAACGTATTTTTGATTAGTGATAGTTTTTACTGCTTACACTGTCTGTTGTAGACAAATTGTACTGATTAAATAAAATTTTATTCTAATTGTATCGTGTTGAATGTGCTGCTTTGTTAAACCTCAGGCCAGCACTCTTCTAACAGATTTATTATGAAGGGTATTCTACCTCTGGCTATCACGTTATTTTCAGAGCAGAGGTTATACTTTGTGCTATGTAACCTTCCTATTTAAGATGGTTGGATGTAATATGAGCACGATTTCTTGGTCCCCGCATGACCACGAGAGATTCTCTCGTTAGCTTTCTTGTTTTCAGTATAAAATCCCATTACGTTCATTGGCTTAAAAAGAAAAAATACTTATTAACACTAGATGCTAACCTCTTCCAATAGTACTGAACCGAAATTGATAAACTGAATATTTGAACCCATTTCGATTATCGTCTGAACTTACTTCCTTTCCATCATCTTTAGAAAAGCCTAAATGTTCCAGCATTTCATTGTGTGCATATATAGGCGCTGACTTGACTAAGTGGTAACAAGCTTACTTCCAAACTACACAGTTCCAGGTTCAGTTCCATTGCGTGGCGGCACCTTGGATCAGCGACTTGTGAGTGGATTCGGTTGACGGAAACTGAAAGAAGCCTGTCGTATACATCTATCTATCTATCTATCTATCTATCTATCTATCTATCTATCTATCTATCTATCTATCTATCTATCTATCTATCTAT
>NC_068981.1:25794915-25796479 GCF_001194135.2 Octopus bimaculoides
ATATATACATGTGTGTGTGTTGGTGTGTGTACATTTCCGTAACTTATCGGTTCGGCAAATTAGACCAATGGAATACATATCAGGCTTAACAAAATAATAAGTAATGAGGTTGATTCATTTGACTAAAAATTTTTCAAAGCAGTATCCCAATATGGCCGTAGTCTAATGATTGAAACACATAAATGATAAAAGATCTGTAGGTATTTAAAAAAAAATGGCATGTATTATAGCGATAGACTTAATTCTTCACTACGTTATCACCCGGCATCTTGAATTACTTTAGCGGAATTAATTTTGTTGCAAGTACTCAGGCCAGAGCGCCGGTTCGACTATATCTTAGAGATTTCTATCTCACCAGTTTTGGAGGGCTTGTAAATAGTCATGAATACTGCTAACTCTCCTGACTAAAAGATTAAAATAAAATTGCATTGATGAGGCTTCAGATGCATAAGTATTTGCGTTTCAAAGAAATCAAAATTAGATTATTACCTCCGGTCGACTTCATCAAAACTGTCAGCTGAATTATAAGTAAAAATAGTGTAGCATTTAAGTAAGACATTTGATTAGGACAGTATTGTAAAAGTACTGTTTTCCGTTAACCGGTTGACACTTTATCGAGTTCTTCTTCCTTAGGATCGCAACTAACTGATCACATTCTTCAATTTATTTTATTTATATTTTATTTATTACAGGTTTCGACTTACAGGTGTTCAAAGTTATTATGAACTGCTTCGGTCATACTATTCTAAAAAGTCTTAGGAGAAAAAAAAAAAATTGTTGGCTCGCTTAAAACAAGTCGAAACAAGTCTACATTATACACGGATCCATTTATTTCTAAATTTACCCGAATTACTTCCGCTCTCGTAAGTTTCACAGAGAAGAAATAGGGAGCAATTCTTTTCGTATATCATTTATCGTGAAGTATATTGATGTTCATAGAAACATGTGGCAATATATTTAGAGTGTCACATAAAAGACTAGGCGTGATGTAATAAAAAATGTCACATAAAATTAAATTACTGAAAATGTAAAGCGCCATAAAATTTTTCTACGCTGTTCAATTAAGTCTGTGTTTGCTTTTCAACTCATTCTGTAGTAGAATTTTCATTTTATCTTGCTGAGAACTCGAAAACTATGTCATTGCGACTCAATGGCAAAAGTAAGCAAAAACCACCGTCTTTTACTCATTAATACGGTCCCTATCATTTGTAGCCCTATGGACGGGTGATTAACCAGGCACAGGAAATTTTACATCATCACTCGATCTGATACAAATAGCAGTTAAATCACCCTGAAATTACACCCAAAATACTAGTTCGTAAGTTCGCAATGCATATATTATATATTTGTTCGATCAGGTCTCATTCGAACTAAATTACCACAACAAAATTCACTTTAAACTAACACAGGAAGCCTCTGCACGGTTATTCGACCTATTTGAAATAGCATCGATATGTCTCTATCACACCGTAGACGACATGGTCCCCTATATAAGAGAGAAAGAGAGAGAGAGAGAGAGAGAGAGAGAGAGAGAGAGAGAGAGAGAGAGAGAGAGAGAGAGAGA
>NC_068981.1:25796531-25799214 GCF_001194135.2 Octopus bimaculoides
AGAGAGAGAGAGAGAGAGAGAGAGAGAGAGAGAGAGAGAGAGAGAGAGAGAGAGAGAGAAAGTATTTTACATGAAGTAATAGAAAACTGTCCGGACATCGGTACTTCTCCAAGAATTAAAAGTTGCACTATCCATTACGACTATTCGTCGGTGTCATTTCACCTAAGGCAGAAATAATAATTAAAAAGAGATGTACTACATTTTCATAAAGCGGAGTAACTACTTGAAAAATTTGTCAAAATTTTAAGTTAATTTGATATTTTTTTATCGTTATACCATAATTTTCTAAACCAATCACTGTGCTTTAGTTCCATTGGAAGTTACACATGATGTGTGTTTTTGTCATGAATGTTTTTTTTTTTATTTTGGTTTTTACCACCGTCTACCAAGTCGATCGCTATCAGCTTTAGTCTGATAGCTTGTTATTTTCACACAGACATGCGAACATATCAATGTCCATACTGATTTCAATAAATGTATAAAAATTATATGATTTACTTCACTAAAGAAGAAATAGAATATATATATATATATATATATATATATACGGACCCCTTGCAAAACACACATACACACTTAAAAACAAACACACGTACATATGCATATTTGTGTATATATATATATATATATATATGTGTGTGTGTGTATGTGTTTGTAGATAGATAGATAGATAGATAGATAGAAAAATAGATAGATAATATTTGTGAGTTTCTCCTGATTTCATATGTGAACATTATAAAATGCATCGCTTTTTGAGAGAGACAGGGAAAATAAGAATTTCATGTTGTTTAAACATCAAGGAAGACGAAATTCACTATGGTCTAATATTGCGACAGCACAATTTTATTGGTAATATAAGCACAAGTAATTAAAGTGATAAATGGGTTTAAAGAGGAAAATACAAAGTTGAAAGGGTTCATACGTTTCACTAAAAGTCTGCTTTATAGTCATTGGTAACTGCTACAAAGGAAGTATTTGGCACCACCTTGGAAGATAATTCTGACACTGGCAGATAAGTTATGCGAGCGAAAATAATTTTGCCATAAAGAAATATGGCAAAATATGTAAGGCGAGTAAGTTTTGGAAGAAGATTTGAGATATATAAAGCAGAAAGAGATTTCTGAAGTAAAAAAAAAAACTAACAGTAACGACTACAAATTTTTACAACAATGCAGAAACAGAAAAGATAAAAGAGCGAAGAAGAAAATCAAATGACTCGCTACAAAATCGCACAACAAACCGAAATCCAACAAGAAATAAAGAACATGTAACAAAGCTAGCAAGCAAAGGAACTACTTTATGTGATAAATTTCTATTAGATATGGCTGAGTGTCCTCTATACCAAAACTATTAGTTCCGAGTTAGCTTAGAATGTATAATCCTCAGAAAAGTCAATGAGAAGAAAAATCGTTTTGTGTTATTTTTTCTTTTAAATTTCATCTGCGATCTTGCTGATATTTTCTTTTTAACACCAGCTTTTGATCGTAGCTATTCTATTATCCTCAGATAATTTGTAGAGTCAACACGGTATCCCAAATTACCTTTCGGTGGAGTGAATATTCACTAAATTTCCAGAAAGAGTACGGGATTAAGGATTAATAGTAGATATAACACAATTGCGCGAATAATCGAAACTCTAAAATAATAGAACATTTCAATTTTGTTTTGTTTCACAAAGTATAATACAATCCTCTTTCTACATTACAGCTGCTTCGCCAAAGTACCTCAGTCGGTAATTTCTTTAGACCAGACTCTGGTTCTGCTCTGACCTTCGGTGTGATGGCTGGTGAGGTATATTCAATCAAGCCTTTATGCTCTAGCATATGTTACAGAATTACCTTTCTCAGCTTGCTAGAAACAACGAAGTTATTGTATAATTATATTGATACCTAGCTGTTTACACTTCTAAATAATAAAAGGGAACTGATCATCGGTGATGGAACAATAAGTTTTGATAGTGATTCTATTATTTTTTTCATTTGTTACTAGAAGAGGGAAATGAACAGAAAACGGGAATGAACTCATTGAATTTGTATATTTCTTCTACGATAAACGAATGAGATCAATGCGATTAATGTCCAGGAAACAACAACAAAAAAAAAAAACAAGAGCAATATAGAGGATAAATGGAAAACTTAAACATCGAGCCAACAACTCATTCAATAAGTTTACAGAATTGTTATTCCACAAATAGTTCTTTGAGAAATGAAAGAGTTTTAAGGTGGGCATCGGAAGTATGAGAGAAATTCTGCCACACTTACAAATTCTCAAAATTTCACATGACTGAAGAAAAAAGTAAGAGCACTAATATTCTTGCAGGCTATGGATGCAGGACTTTTGAATTTGGGAGTTCAGCTCTGATCGAACTGACCTGTCTTAAAACTCATACCAGTAGAGTATATGACATAATTTTGTATAAGGATTAGAGTAGAATTTTTGCCAGATACTTTTCAGATCGTTAATGGTGGTTATATACAGAAATGTTTGGTAGTAGTGGTTATGATAGAGTTAGTATTCGTAGCTCTACTGATGGTGATATTCAATTTGTTCGTATTCGTATTAATGATGTTGGTACAAGCGACAGAGAGGGATTTCACGAAATAGATATTATAATAGCAGTAAGGTAAGAATTAGTGTACGTGTGTAAATATATATATATATATATATATATATATATATATAT
>NC_068981.1:25799644-25800317 GCF_001194135.2 Octopus bimaculoides
ATATATATTTCTATCCCGTAAGATCAACTGACCATAAAAATATACCGCTACCAACCTCCACCTCTATCTCTCCTCTATCCCCTTTCACATTCTGTCTTCATGACTTGACCTAATTACCGATCGCTTTTCACTTGACTTGGACATTATTCAAGTAAACAAGCAAAAATCCATCGCTGTATGGCATATATTCACCTCCGCTATCTATGCTGTATCAGCCTTCGCTCCAACATCTATTTCCGGATTATCCCCACAAGGATTACTTTACACGGATTTTTACACGGATATTTACTACTGGAATGAAACTACACTTCAAGTACTTTTCTCTCTGTTTTTCAGCGCATCACACTCTTTAGCACTTCATACTAAAAATATCCGCCTATGGATATAATAATAGATTCCTTTATTTTTTCCTGTCTCCGATGAAGGGAAGTACTGGATCTTTCCAGAAACATCTGTAAGACTCTATCCTTAAAATACTTCTCCAACCTTACCATTGGTCTCTTTATCTTTTTATTTTTATATATTTACATATACACACGCTAATACACGACTTATAATCTCAAATCCTGTTCATACAACGACTGGGGCAAAGTAGTCGGTATACAGGACTTACTCGGTATTACCTGTATCCTCTTGGGTTTGCTTAAATCCAATACCCTCCTCAACCTTATAT
>NC_068981.1:25800627-25802612 GCF_001194135.2 Octopus bimaculoides
ATATATATATATATATATATATATATATATATATAAATATGTGTGTATATATATGTATATATGTATATGCATGTATGTATGTATGTGTATGTGTGTGTGTATGTGTGTACGTGTGTGTGCGTGCGTGTGTGTGTGTGTGTATGTGGCATTTAAATAGAACCATTATTTTTTTATGTACAAAGATTAATATAAAAATTGATGGGCAAGTAAAATCAGCAGAACAAAATGTAATCTAGTATTTAGAAACTTCCTTCTACGATCTGAATTTAGAAATCAGTGATGTCGAAGTGGTTTGTAAGACAGTTCAGTTGATGTTTCTTTCATATATCTACTGATGTGAGGAGAAACTGCTGTACGGATCAACATATGTGAGCCTCAACTAATGTGAGCAGAAACACTAATATAAGAAATAAGTATGAATAAAAGATGTGATATATATGGTAGGCTCTTGAAATCTCTTTTGTTTTTTTGATTTCAGTCATCTTTAACTTTCATTCTCCTGGGTTGGGTAAACCAATGTATGCAGGATGAATGGCTACTAATTAATCGGCTATATCCTACTCCGAAATGCATGACTTTGTGCCTTTCTTAGAAATCACTAACGGTGCAGAAGAATATTGACGGAGGGCAGGAAGAGTAGATTAGTGAAAAGAATGATTTATAGTTTTGGTAGAATCGGTAGTGCGTCGGACAAAATGTCATATGGCATTAGCTGCAGCTCTTTATCATCTGAATTCAAATTACGCCGAAGTCAAATTTATGTTCCATTATTTTGCGTTTGATAAAATAAAGTACCAATCAAGTACTAGATTAGATTTAATTGACTGACTCTCATTACAATCTGTCAGACCCTCTGCTATTATTATCACTGACATGAAGACGGCGAGCTGGCAGAATTATTAGCAGGCAGGAGGAAATGCTTAGCGGTATTTCACCCGTTACTACGTTCCGTGTTCAAATTCCGCTAAGGTCAACATTACCTTTCATCCTTTCGGGGTCGATAAATTTAGGGGTTATCGCACGGACAGCAGACGATCTAAACAGCTTAGACAGAAAGACAAAATTAAATCCCATGATAAGTGGTACAAGTTTGGAGTTACCAGGGGGTTGCTTATATAGTTCTCAGCTCCCTTCCTTATCATTCCCAACACACCAGTTACTACTGGTATTATCGTCGTACTAAGCTTCCACATTTTTGTGATTTCAATTTGCAGATCTTTATAGTGAGAAAGCTTTTCGTATTCCTCTATTGAGGCACTTTGATCTTGTGAGATAGACATATCTATTAACAGACAAGTTTCTCTGTTGTAGTCCTTGATCACAATGTCTGGTCGATTGGAGTCAATTTTACTGTCTGTTTTATTGGGAAGTTCCAAAAGGTGTTGAATCCCTCGCCATTCACTACATCCTCTTGATGGTGCTTTCTACCACTTATCATAGGATTTAATTTTGTACTATTTACAAGCATCCCAGTGGATGTACTGCTCTAGTCTGTCATGTCTTATGAGGCACTTCGTTTCAGCGAGGACTGGTAGCCAGAAACAGCATGATTAATTGCCTCTGAATTTTCCACAAATTCTGCAGGAGGGGTCAGATCCACCTTTAAGGGCATTTGAATAGTAGCATCTGGTATTATTATTATTATTATCATCATTATTATTATTATTATTATTATTATTCAGTAGTTTTATTTTTATAACGTGCTTTCACTTCACTACCGAGCGCAGCTCTGTGCGCCTTGGGTATGTGCTGTGGTTTGCTGTGGTGCTCTTATGTTTACTGTATTGAAAGTGTTTTGCGTAGAATGTGTGCAGTACCCAGTAGTGCAATTTTCTGTATGTTATATATATTTGTAAGTCCTGGTGTTTTTGTTATGTATTTGTCTGAATATTTTTTTATTATACCTAAGGCACCTACTATGATAGGAATTGTTTCTGTTTTTAGATTCCACATTCGAGTTATCTCTATTTCCAGGTCTTTGTATT
>NC_068981.1:25803649-25808224 GCF_001194135.2 Octopus bimaculoides
GTTGATACCCATTATCTTGTTTTTAGCATTGAGCTCTGTTTTTAGTATTGATCTAACTCGTCTATAGTACTCTTTCTTTATTTTTTCTTTCATTTGTGTATGTTGTATCCTATCTAGTTCATTGACTCCTAAATACTTATATGGTTGGCTTTCGTCTAGTTCTCTTATTTCATTGGCTTTATCTAGTGTTATATTGCTACTTTTAACTAATTTTCCTCTTTTCAGGGTTGCTTTGGCACATTTTTCTAATCCGAATTTCATCTCTATTTCCTTGGTAAAGCCGTGTACTGTCTGTAGTAGTGTTTCTAGCTCTTTGTCGTTTTTTGCATATAATTTTAGGTCATCCATATATAGAAGGTGGCTGACTGTTTTTCCATAGCATTTGTAACCGCCTTCCATTTCCCGCCAAGTGTTTTCCGTACACCTAGGGCAGAGAAGATCATTGCATGCATTACCAGTTTACACACGCAAATTAACAGGTAAAATATGTATATAAAAAATTAATAAATAGATAAATTCATAAATGGATGCTGTTTTCACAGCGATAATGCTCTTCTCAGTACATGAGTCGTTCCAGTTAACAAGATAATACATGAGTAGTTCAAGTTAACACGATCGTACATGAGTCGTTCTACCAGCAACAGCAGCAGCAACAGCAGCAGCAACAGCAGCAGCACTAGAGCGATCAGGAAGCAAAAGAATCGTCACACCCTTGCGGTCAGTAGAGGTCAGATGTGTTTACTACTAGAAGCGACCAACGAGAGAGTTGGCCTTAGATTTGGGAACTGCCAACTCACCCTGTTCTGGTTTAATTACGAATAGAAAAAATAACAATAATAATATATATACATACACACGCATACATATAGGCACACCCACATAGCACACACACATAGCATACACACACATACACACACACACACCCATATATTTACATCGTTGAATTTTTCTTGCCTCTTTATAGCTTTTGCCGTGGTTTAATTTTCGTAATTGTGCAGTTTGTATATATTGGCAGTTGTTTATCTCCTAAAGTTTCAAAGTTTTTAAAGATGATCGTTTGTATATTCGGTGAGAGAAAATTGAGGATATGTAAGATTTTCAACTTATTTTGGGGAAAATTTTTGTTGTGCGTTTAATCGTGTTGTTGGAATGAAAGGTATGTTTTATCGTGCGTTTAATAGTGTTGCAATAAAAGCTACGTTTTCATATTCGAGTAATCAAGGAGAAAAGAAGGGCAAACATTTCACAGAGAATTGTTTTTTTAATTTTCTAATAAAGATCGTTCGTGTGTTCGACCAGAAGGAACTGTAGTGTCTTTGTATTAAAAGGATGTTTACATTTTCGAATATTCAGGAAAGGACAGGTATTCACAGAAAGTTGTCGGTATTAAAGTTTCAAAGTTTTTGAAGATGATCGTTTTTGTGTTCGGCCAAAGAAAATTGTGGATATGCAAGATTTTCAACTTGTTTTGAAGGAAATTTAAAATACTGACAGCTAGATTTTCACAGCAAAATACTCACAGCTATTTTTCATAAAAAAAATTTTCACAGAGAATTGTAGTTATTAAAGTTTTTTTTTAATTTTCTAATGATGATCGTTTGTGTGCTCAGCCAGAGGGAACTGTATTACTATTATTGTTCAGTAGTTTTATTTTTATAACGTGCTTTCACTTCACTACCGAGCGCAGCTCTGTGTGCCTTGGGTATGTGCTGTGGTTTGCTGTGATGCTCTTATGGTTACTGTATTGAAAGTGTTTTGCGTAGGATGTGTGCAGTGCCCAGTAGTGCAATTTTCTGTATGTTATATATATTTGTAAGTCCTGGTGCTTTTGTTATGTATTTATCTGAATATTTTTTTTATTATACCTAAGGCACCTACTATGATAGGAATTGTTTCTGTTTTTAGATTCTACATTCGAGTTACCTCTATTTCCAGGTCTTTGTATTTTAAAAGTTTCTCCATTTCTCTTAGGGAAACGTTGTCATCTGCTGGTATTGATACATCAATTAGAAAGCATTTTTTTTTCTTCATGATCTTTGACAACTATATCTGGTCTATTTGCCTTAATTTCTCTATCTGTGTGTATTGGCATATCCCAGAATATGGTTGCTTTCTCGTTTTCTGTGACCTTTTTTGGCGTGTGTTTGTTTATACTATCTTTTTTGTGTTATATAGGTCCCAGCTCTGTCGTGTCTGTGAATATATTCCTTCTTAGCCAGGACCTGGGCAGCCAGAGATAATATGGTTTATTGTTTCTTGTCCATCTCCACATATTCTACAGTTACTTGTTATGTTTCTTTTCATTATTATTATTATTATTATTATTATTATTATTATTATTATTATTATTATTATTATTATTATTATTATTATTATTATTATTATTATTATTATTCGGTGCTGAGCTGTGAAGGAGCGTTTTTGTTATTTTTGACAGCTCTAACAATTCTGGTAAACATTTCCGTTTAAAGTGAATATTTATAGCCGACATATGTAAATAAATAAATGAAAGAATCTCTTTGTCACAAGTCACAAAAAATATTGATATAATGAAATAAAAAGAAAACTTATGTTCGAAAACAACAGCATACACGCATAAGCTTCGGTGATTTCTACTTTTTGTAATGTAGCTAGTAACACACAAAAATCACTTATAGGAGAGTTAACTAATAAAACCTCAAAATACCAGAGCTGGATGATCAAGCAAAGCGAGTATCTTCCTGACCCCTTTATGAGAGTGTTGAACTCTCACTCGGGTAACCGGAGTTTTTGATGTACCAGCAAAGCAACAATTATTTGTAGAGCTTGCCAATGTAAGGCGGAACATTAAACTCACTAGGCCAAGATAAAGTGCACCGGTCACATGCTTACATTTCAAGAATGAGGAAACATAACAAAACAAGTTAAACAAGTCTGTTAAATACGGATATTAATCCATGAACACTATAAAGCCTTTCCAAAACTGTTTCCAGTTTTGATACGAAATGTGTTGGGGCAATGAAATTAGTTCTTTGTGGTAGACAGCCGAGTTGTTATACGTGCGATAATGAAATAACCTAAATGTTTTCAGCCTGCAGAATTAGGAAATGTATCAGTTCAAATCCTGTTGATGTTAAGTTTGCCTTTAGACCACTCAGGGTCGATAAAACAAAGTACCGATCAAATTCTGGCGTCGATCTACTGGGCCAACTCGGCCAACTCGGCCTTCTAAATTCTTTGGTTCTATGCTTGTGTTAGAAAGAATTATTGCTGGCAGGTTAGCAAAATCCTTAATAAATGGAAAATATACCTTGTGATATTTTTTTTCCGGTTGTTAACCTGATTTCAAATCACGCCGAGGTCAACTTTGCCATTCTTCCTTCTGAGGTCAATAAAATAAAGTATCAGTCAATTGCTGAGATTTGTACCATCAAACACCATGTATCTAAATTGATAGATCATTACTGAAATTATTTCTAATTATTGGCACAAAGACAGCAATCTTGAGAAGCGAAATCGATAACATCCACTCCAGAGCTCACATGGTATTTATTTTATCGATCTCAAAATGATGAAAGGCAAAGTCGACTTCGGTGTGAGTTGAACTTAGAAAGCAAAGAACCGAAAGAAGTATCAAATAAGAACTTTTGGCCGGCCTGCTAACGATTTCGCCAGCTCATCACCTTAGCCTACTACTTACGTTAGAAATATTTATAAAAACACTGAGCTGTATCGATCGTTAGTTAGTCGAAAAAGTCAAAGTAGTTTTCTAGGCTCTATATTTTCTCAGCTCAAATATCACCAAGGCACACTGTCATCTATATCTCTGGAGTCCAACCAGTACCCACTCCTTTCCTTGAAAAAATGTTGACCTGGTTCCTAAATAAGAAAGAGCTATTCCCCGTAGTAATATAATTGTTCTTTGCCCATATAACATTAAGTGACGTTAATGTTTTGTACATATTCATTTTCATTATTTACTTTCTGTTTATGGATATCAATATTGCTGATAAGCTAATTTTTCTATTAACGAATGAAATGAACGAATAATTTATTATTTGAACCTATCAGAGCTTGCGTGTTTAACAAAAATATCTGCAGTAATTTCACCAATAATGCATTATCAGTTATCCCACTTGTGAGATCTCTGCTTCACTGAATCTCTGTAAACACACTACAAAAAGACAGTGAGTGTTGAAATATATTCAAACCAAATAGGGAAAGCATTAAATCTAAACTAAATTTATAAATTTATAAATAAATAAATGAGGAAAGATCAAACAAAACTCTTAATTATATTAAGCAGTTTTCGTAAAATGAAATAAAAGCGGGCGGTAGAAGGAAATTGAGGAATGTCCTCTTCACTTGATAATATTTATGATGAATATCTAAGGTGTGATTAGATAAATTGTTAGATCGGTAGCTAGAAAGATAGGCTGACGGATAGTAAGGTACAGCATACAAACGTACATACATACATACATACATACATACATACATACATACATACATACATGTAAATGTATTCATATGCTTTTTGAAATAAATATACAATTCATTTTAATGTCCTATGTATTTAACTGCTTTTCAATATAT
>NC_068981.1:25808672-25812753 GCF_001194135.2 Octopus bimaculoides
ATATATATATATATATATATATATACATACATATATATATATATGTATGTATATATATATTAATGATTGTCCGTGTACGTATAATGACAGATAAACATAAATATACATATATATATACGTGCGTATCCATGAATATATGCCATATGTGTATATTCGTTAATGCTTGGGAGGATTAATATTTGAAAGAACTAAAATCGAATGATTACTTTATTCACAATTTGCAAATTAATCCCGTCCTACAAAACTATCATTTCATAACATTTATTACCAATAACAGCAATAAACGTCAGGAAATGACCCTAAGAAATAATGGAAAGAGATAAAAACGTCTATCGAAAAAATTATATTTTAAAGTGTTCATAGAATACAAGGCTTTAACGAGGTATTATTATAATTTAGATACCTGAATGGCGTTATTTAAGTACACGTTATGGTTAGTTGAATTAACCTACACCAGAATGCTTTCTGATTTACGCATAGAGCCACCAGTTTTCAGGAAAAGATGTTAGTTGATTTTATCGACACCAGTACTAGACTCGTACTTTATTTTACCGATCCTTAAAGGATTAACTGCAAAGTTGACCTCGGTGGCTTTTGAACACAAAACAAAGTTCCAGAACGCTCTTAGGGTTGCATTTAATGGCTATAAATTTTATTCTAGTTCGGCAGTTAACTTAACAAAGCTGCATTCGATAGTATACAAGCTGTCTGAATCGACTCAACCGATTTATAAGACAAATCAGTCAGTAATATTGTCGTTGGGTAGTCACGAAGTTGGACGAGGATATTCTTCAAAACCAGTAGCACAGTTTTATCGTTAGGAGTGTAAAGGAGGCTTGGTGTAATGCGGTACTGATATTTATCTTAGTCTCTATGAAGTATGTATCATATTTGGCACGGGCAGCTAAAACGATACTCATCAGATATTGCATATCAGCTGCATTGTGGTGCTCACAGTTTCAAAAAGCTTGAAGATTTAAATCGTGTCCAAGCTAAACAGCGGAGAAATTTTACTGATTGGTTTCAAATCGTCGGTTCTACCAAGTTGCTATTGTCTCTACAAATTCCACAGAGCCAATCGACCGCTTTCAGTTTCTTTTCATTGCAATTTTCGAACAATAGCTTTGGTGGTTACAAGTTTTTAATATTCCAATAGCTACTTAACAGTATTTGCAGAAGAGAAAAGAACAATGAGTTGTCTTCGCAAAATGGTCGGAACAAATATCTCCAGGGATCTAACAAATTTAAGGCTAAAGAGGATTCTCTGTATGTACGAACAGTTTGACCATCAATCGTTCTTAGGAAGGAGAAGGAAGTCGGTCCTCTTATTTTATGATGAAGCAGCCCCAAAAGAAACATCCATGGTGACTCGGATGCACAGAATAACCTCTTCTGATTGTCAAGTCAAATAGTTTTATACTTGGCTGACCCTCAACGTCAGCTCATCTTTTTCTTATAGCAGTATAAAGTAATAGAAGTTATTACTGTTATACAAAGACACACAGACACGCACGCACGCACGCACGCACGCACGCACGCTCACACGCACGCACGCACGCACGCACAGACACAACGACACCTGTGTTATTAATATATGTCGTTATATTACACATATGGCACACCTACAGAAATGTGCCCTATCGAATTTGTTTCTTCCTATGTTTAGGGCAAATGGGTATTTTCAAATGAAAAGTTGTGCAAATGTGCTGAAGGGAGCATATTAATTCTGATGTGGAATACGTGAATCAAAGGAAAAATGTTGGAGTGAAATCTAAGTTACGGTTTCTATTCTGAAGGTATTCTTTTACTTTTATTCTTTTACTTGTTTCAGTAGTGTAACTGCGGCGATGCCGGAGCACCGCCTTAAATATGCAGGCAATAAAATGAAAGTGATCTTCAACAGTTTCTATTGTGAAGGTAGGTAGCGAAGAAAGAAAACTGATCTTCTACAGATATAAATATAGAACGAGTGTAAAATAATAATACTTACTTATAATACTTATAGCAATATGAAGTAATGGAGCTTATTACAGTAATACACACCCCACCACACATACATGTTATTATCTGAGTCATTAGATTACACATATGGCATGTTCCTTAGGCAGGTTATTATTTTTAATATGGTTTAATCTGGTTTCCCAGCAATCCTCCCCAAATCGTGCAAACGTGCCTTGGCAAAACCACTACAGATTCTCCTCCAGAGTTTTCTTGCAAATGGCAAGCTGCCAAGAAAACTGAAGGAGGGATTAATATGCCCAATCCATAAAGGAGGAAGCAGAGCAGATGCCCAAAATTATAGGCCTATCTCTCTGACTTCCTATATCAGCAAAGTCATGGAACGAATAGTCAGAGGGAAGCTAATCGCATTCCTTGGAGTGATACCCAGCATGGTTTTCGACCAGCTAGGAGCTGCTTGACACAATTCCTACAGCACTATGACTGGGTGTTGAAGCAGTTACTCCACAACTCAAATGTGGTCTAATATACCTTGAGTTTGCAAAAACTTTTGATAAATTCGATCATGGTATGATATGCAACAAACTGCGCGATTTTGGCATAGCTGGAAAAACTGGAGAGGGGTTACATGACTTTCTGAAAGACAGAGGTCAAGTAGTGGTGGCTAAAGGAGCCACCTCAAAGGTAACACAAGTAATGAGTGGCGTTCCACGGGGCAATGTCTTGGGACTACTGCTTTTCATTATAGCCCTCTCAGATATGCCCTTAGCTGCCTGGATAGCCACCCTTGCTAGCTACGCAGGCGATACGAAAATCTCACAGAAAATACAAAACCTTAACGATGGTGCACGCCTGCAGCAGGAGTTGGACGCAATTTACAGATGGGCTGAGGACAATAATATGCAGTTTAATGCCGGAAAATTCCAGGCCCTGTGTTACTTGCGCCCCAAACTGAACAGGTACTGACCCAGTGGGGATTCCAATCCCTGAACCTAAATCAGTGCGTTACCTGGGTATCGGCATGAGTGATGATACCTCTTTCCAAGTGCACATTACCAATATGGTGACAACGTGTAGACAGCTGGCTGGCTGGATCCTGAGAACATTCAACACCAGGGAGAAGGAAACCATGATAGTCGTCTGGAGGATATTCGCCCTCAGCCGCCTAGACTACTGCTCCCAACTATGGCGACCCCAAAGTGTAAAATTAACAGCTGACCTTGAAGCAGCCCAGCGAAGCTTCACAAAGAATACCGTCTCATTGCAACAGGCTGAGAAAGGCTGAAACAGCTAAGACTCTACTACCTGGAGCGAAGTTAGGAGAGATATCCAGTAATATACATCTAGAAGATACTTGAAGGGATTGTGTCAAATTTTGGCATTGAAAGCTACCCAAGTGCCAGAGTGGGTCGCCACTGCACAGTGCCAAAGATCCCAACAATGCCGTCTCGCTCCAGGACAATTACTGCAGCAGCCTGGGTTTCAAGGATCCACAGTTTTTAATATTTTCCCAAAGAGCCTGAGGAACCTATACAAAGTGGATGTAGGTGTTTTCAAAACAAAACTGAATCTCTTCCTGTTGAGAGTCTCAGATGAACCTACCTAATGCGGGCAGCGATATCAAACTCCCGTATTCACCAAATGCCACATATCAGAAGGGGTTTTCAATAATAACAGTGTAGCGTAACGGTGGTGCACCAGCATGGCTGTAGCTTTGAGCTGAAACTGATGAAAAAAAAGTGGTATGTTAATCCGATAAAAATTATACCCTTTAGACCCTTCATTTATTTATTAACTTGGACGTGGAATATAAAAATTATATCTCTTAGACCCTTCATTTATTTTTGAAATGTCATTTTGTACTTGTTGGAAAAGGGCCAATAGCTCACTTCAGAAGGCCGCAAAAGACTCGGGGTCACTTCCATTGTCTTCATCGTGAAATTTTACACAAGAGATAGCTTTTGGTTTTTATATCCACGCTGTAGATTTTCTTTCTATAGGGGGACAGCCACAGATAGACACACAGACACACACTCACACACAAAGGCGCGCACACACACACTCACACACAAAGGCGCGCGCACACACACACACACATCCATTCTTATCATATATATATATA
>NC_068981.1:25812902-25816519 GCF_001194135.2 Octopus bimaculoides
TGTAGACGGAAACTGGAAGAAGCCCGTCGTATATATATATATAGAGAGAGAGAGAGAGAGAGGCCAGTTGATGATACTGAACGTAAAAGGTCACGTACCTAATTAATTTTTAACACACTTTAGGTGAGATGATTGAACGTTTGTGAAGACACAACGATGCACAAGAGGAAAGTTTTATTAGAAATATTCATAACGCAAAACTACAAATAGAGGACATGCATATTTTCAAATCGTTGAAAGTGATCTCCTGCTCAGTAAATGAAATGCATAATTTTAGTTGTTTGATTATGAGACAGCGTTTTCGTCAGAGAAATCTCAAATAAAAGTGAAGACCTTTCAGTTGTGAGCGGCTTTCATATATAACTAATAATCTTTCAGGGTGAACGGTTTTGTGACGTATGTCACTCATATGAACGCACAGTGAATCACTAGATTGAAACTTTTTATATAACAGAATAAAAGTGAGCAGTAGATCAGAGAGGGAAAGAGAAATAAGCTGAGAGAATGGCATGGATAGATAAATTGATGTGTTTATGTGCCTGTGTGGTATCTATCTATCTATCTATCTATCTATCTATCTATCTATCTATCTATCTATCTATCTACATATAAAATTGTGTGCATATGCATATATGTATATGTGGATGTATATATATATATACATGTATATATATATATATATAAGCAGATAGATAGATAGATAGATACACAGACAGATAGATAGATATTAATACACTCGCATGCACACACGGGCATTACATTGAAAAGAATGAACTCAGATACGAGAGGTGAAGAAAACTGCTCACCCACCGACATTGAACTACGTATCCGAGATTGTTCTTGTTAATTTATTATTTATACGTACAACGTGGGACGGAGAGGACGGACGTTTTTGAAAAAAATCACAAAATCATTAATTTTCGTTGCAAACAAATTTTATTGATATCAATGTGTTTATTTTGTATTAGGAATTAGCATTTGTCAAAACCAAGTGTGAAAAACAACATCCATCATATGGTGTCCGTTTTCAATGATGCACTTTTGAAGGCCTTCTTGAAAGATGGCCTCCGCTCTCTCCGGTGTAGCTCGGTGCATAGTCCCATGGTTTTAACTGTTGCCTAATGACCAATTTGTACGGGTAAAAATGCAGGTCTTCATGGAAAATACGCCTTACCGATCAATTACCGATACGAAGTTCAGTGGAAAACCTCCGACCAGTGCGGTTCGGACTCGGTATCATAGCTTGTCTGACGCATTCCATATGTTCCGTTGAACCGTACAGTTCGTAACGCCTCCGCTGTCTCTTATTCATTAGTGTACCTCGTGCACGATGTGTATTCACCCAATGTAAGCTTGTGTTACGGGTGGGAACAGTCTGATTTCTGTGAATGCTGAAGTGTCGCCGAAACTCACGTAGAACTGCTGTGACACACTCATTATTCTTCACGTAATTGTTATGAGCAAACACACGATGCTCTATCGTCCACTGCGCTATGACTTCTCCTGAAAAAAACATTAAAAAAAAAGAAAATGCTAGGGCACTACGAACCGAAGAATGGTACCTGTCGGACAAATGTCCCTCTCCATGAGGCTGACTAATAGTTATTTCAGAAACGTCCGTCCTCTCTGCCCGGCCTGTGTTTGATAAGCAGATATTTCAGTGTAAACATGCGTTAAATCTATACGTGTGTGTGTGTGTGTGCCACCCTTAGAAATGAACTATGAGACTGACAGGGTGAGTTAATGTTTTTTTAACCTCGGCGACGAAATAATAGATCACTGATGAATACTGATCAAATCTGAAATCATGCCTGATATGATTCCGTCTCACTTTTCAGTCGTTAGAGGAGTGCTCTCACATGGCTAAGAATTATTTTGACTCTTATTTTTAGTAATACAGTCTTTCGTCTTTACACGGTGATGGCTAATAACCCTTAAGCGTATGAATTATTATCATTATTTACAGAATTGTAAAAATTGACACTACTTAGGGAAAATATATATATATATATATGTATATATCGAATGATGGAAAACCGAGCAACACCGCATTGGTAGATAACATTTCTTTATTTTTGTATTAAGAAATAAGCATCGATCCCACATGTGTGAGACACTAAACAGCTGTTTCGGGAGCTTTAGGCGGTGCAGATGTATCTCGTCGTGTGATAAATAAATAAAACTCATTAGAATAACATTTTCACAATGTAATTTATTTTTAATACTTTTCTCGCTGGATTGCGTGTTTTTTTCCTCTTTTTTACCATGTGTGATTTTATTTTTGATCTTCTATATAAATGAAGATATTTCCGCTGTCTAGCCGCTTTTCTTTATACAAAACGAGAAGTTATATTGCAGAGCTGTTATTTTAAGGAGTTGTGTCTATTTATCATTCGACATGATACATTTACACCACCGGATGCTCCTGAATCAGTTGTTGAATGTCCTACCCATGAGGGATCGATGCTAGATCAGTTGAAACAATTGTCATGATTAATAATAAATTCTCGTACATTCCATCTTCCGTCTTTCATTTGCCATATACATAACGATCGCTGTTAAAGTGACCGTGCTTTACCAGTAAGCTAGCAGGTGTAAACCATTCCTTTCATAATCCATTATATATGTATGTATGTATGTATACATATATATATATATAAATATATATATATATATATATATACATACACACATACATATATGCATACATACATACATTGAGATGATATATAAAACTGAATAAAACACGGCCTTAAAAGTTTTTCAGTATTGCAACTATAATAAATTATGATATTTCATGAAGATGATGATGATTATAGAGATTACATATCAATCAAAACCATTATCATCATCGTCGTCATGAACCCTCTTACTCCTTCTCCTCCTACTCATCATCATCATCATCATCATCATCATCATCATCATCATATTATTATTATTATTATTATTATTATTATTATTATTATTATTATTATTATTATTATTATTATTATTATTATTATTATTATTATTATTAGTATTGTTATTATTGTTGTTGTTGTTGTTATTATCATTATCATTATTATTTTTATTATTATTATTATTATTATTATTATTATTATTATTATTATTATTATTATCATTATTATTATTATTATTACCATCACCATCAAAAGTATCAGAATGATTATACTTTTTCAATATAATATCGCAATATCATGTATATATTTCTCATATATTGAAGTGATAAATATTATCTACGATTGTTCATGCTGTCAGTCTTGCTTCTATTGAGATTTTAATCAACCCTAGAAGAAGGCTTCCTCTACTGGCTGCAAAAAATAATCTCAGTTAATCAAAGTATTTTTCTACTAACTATACTATAAAATGAATGTTTACATTCCATGTATGTACATCGGCTGCTAGAAGAATACATTGTGTGATATATGGTCGTCTCCTTGTCTCCTCACTCAGACTCATTCTTTACTTTTGTTTAGTGGTATACGATCAACTGTTCAATCGTACACATAAACATATATACACACCTAGCTAGATACACCTCACACAATCACATATATACACATATACTTATATACATATATATGTGTTTCATATATATATATATATATATATATATA
>NC_068981.1:25818759-25819421 GCF_001194135.2 Octopus bimaculoides
ATATATATATATATATATAATTGTCAATAAATGTGACTAGGATGTTAAGAAACACCTACATTGCTAGAAATATGACCTAAAATGCTCTAATGCTGTAGTTAACATACATGAATGAAAGCACATACACTAACAGGGACCTGAATTGTTTGAAAAGTACCGATCGAGAATTCTCAGTTTCGGCAACTTCTGTTTCCTCATCAGTTAAACCCGCTCGACCTCGACTATTTTCAGCCTAGCTTCTGTAGTAGTATATATGTTTACGTCATGGAAATTAATGGATGATTTAACGATTCGCTAATGTGCATGTATAAATTTAATATAAACAGCAGGTTGTATCTTTGCTAATAGAGAAGCTAGTCCTCAAAGAACCGAGATCGAGCGGACTTAACTGATGACGCCACGGAAATATACTGACATCAATATTGAAAATTCTCGATCGGCACTTTCGGACAATCCAGGACTCTGTTAGTGTATGTTTTCATTCACGTGCACGAATAACAGCATTAGACCATTTTAGCTCTTATTTCAAACAATGTGGGTACTTCTTAACATTCTAGTTACATTTAGTAAGAATTATAATTCTCCTTTTCGGTGAAATATTGCAACCTGTTTATATTAATTTTATATATATATATATATATATATATGTATATATATATATA
>NC_068981.1:25819820-25821460 GCF_001194135.2 Octopus bimaculoides
ATATATATATATATATACACACATATATATAAGTGACAAACTAAGTTGGGTTCAATTAATTGCATACGTAACCTGAATATCCTTCTGTCAGCACTTCTTAACCGATGGTATTCGTCTATAATTACTGTGTAAGCATTTTATTCTGACCTAACCCGGTGCCTTATCTTTAAGTACATTATTCAAATGAATCTCTATACATATATGTGCGTGTGTGTGTGTGTGTTTGTATGTGTATATGTGCATGTATGTGAGTGTGTTTGTCTGCGCACTCATTCGCAGAGCATGTGTAATGAAAATGTGTAAAGGGAAATATATGCGGTGTTATTGACACAGTTTGTTTATGCATATTTTTGTGTTTGTGCTTGCGGTGTTACTTCACACTACGGGTCCGGCGCTTCATCACATCACAAAGATTAACGCCTCATCTTTTGTCTCAGATATTCCTTTCCTTGGGAGACGTTTAACACTGTGCGATCACATTTACATAACTGCTCTCTCACACTACAATCTACTCATCCACACTATACAGCCACCATGATATCACGCCTTCCTCTCAAACGGTATACACTAATACACATGAGCTAGAAATCACGCTCATACACACAGGCATAATTACTAACTGTATGCAAGCACTTGCGTATTCATAATGTTATACTCACACATATATGCAATTACACAGACTCCTTCATAGATGACTTAGCATACCCATAGAAGAAAGAATAAATCATACAGACATAAATATATATATACTATATATAACTGCACGTGTTATATATGCACTGGCGAATATAAATTATTTCAAGGACATACATAAGGTATTACTTTTAAATAGTATAAAGATGTGTGTAGCGATAAGTATATGCTACCTTACTTGTTCCAGCCTTTCTTTTCTCTGCGCTCACTTTATCACTCTCCTTTCCACATTCTCTCTCTTCGGTCTTCTCTGTGGTATCTTTCTAGTTTGGCATGCTCACTCCCTATGCACTCTCACAATCACCCAAGTTTTCGTGTCATTACTGGTCCTAAAATATCACTGTTTGTCGTCCTTTTTATCCTATATCTGTAAAGTAAACATAAAACATTTTCTATCGTTCTTAGTTTTTTTTTCTCGCCTCCTTTTAATATATTTACCTTTATTTGATGAGAAACAGCAACCGAAAGATTAAATCCTCGTCTAACTTCATGCATTGAATATCTGTTTTATTCTTACGTTATAATCTATATCGTTTCTCTCATGGGTTTTGAACACCCACGCCTCTCTTCCTTCGTGTCTCTCGCTCTTTCTCTCCCTCTAACTTTCTCTATTCCTATATATATGTAATGTATGAATGTATGTATACACACACACACACACACACACACACACACACACACACATATATATGTATATATATATATATATATATGTATGTATGTATGTATTTATTTATATATATGTATAAATATATATATATATATATATATACTCTTTCATTCTCTTTCACTTGTTTCAGTCATTTGATTGCGGCCATGCTGGAGCACCGCCTTTAGTCGAGCAAATCAACCCCGGAACTTATTCTTTGTAAGCCTAGTACTTATTCTATCGGTCTCTTTTTGACGAACCGCTAAGTTACGGGGACATAAACACACCAGCATCGGTT
>NC_068981.1:25822756-25823252 GCF_001194135.2 Octopus bimaculoides
ATATATATATATATATATATGAGAAAATGATACTTCTTAGAGATCAAAACAATAATTGTGCTAACAAGTCATGTTTGTAGCCACTTCAACGTGACTGTCCGTTCGAATTGAATTTACTTGTTAGTTCAACTACTGCGTTGATCTCTTAGAGAGATTTTAGAACTAAGCCTTTTGTTTGTTGCAAAATCAACGACTGTATGTCACTTGAAATTATATATATTGCGAGCAGAAGCGAGGTACAGTATTCTCTAGTAGACCAGGTGTCCATTACCGAAGAGAGGCAGAAATAGCCCGAAACCAGGCTGGTCTGCTGGTATAATCGCTAGAAGGTTGTACGGGTTCGCTCCCCTCGGGTTCACTCCATCTCAGATGCAACTGTGCATCGTTAACCAGCTAGTGATGTCCCTTTTGGGGTTACACAATCGCAGTAAAGTCCGTTCAAACGGTCAGCCATGTTGAAATGGCTACAAACATTACTCATATATATATATATATA
>NC_068981.1:25824111-25825202 GCF_001194135.2 Octopus bimaculoides
ATATATATATATATATATATATATATATATATACGTATATACGACGGGCTTCTTTCAGTTTCCCTCTACCAAATCCACTCACAAGGCTTTGGTCGGCCCGAGGCTATAGTAGAAGACACTTGTCCAAGATGCCACGCAGTAGGACTGAACCCGGAACCATATGGTTGGTAATCAAGTTACTTACCACACAACAACTCCTGCGCCTTGCGTAACTATTGCGCAAGTATCAGGGAGCTTCTCTTATTGAATTGAGAGGATATTGCGGATCCAAGAGAATACCAATTGGCATCCCGTTGTAGATACTGCAAGATACTGACCAAGAGCCTTAACTTTTAACTATCTAGTCTACCAGAGTTTAATCTGCTGAACGACCCTTTGGAAGAGGAAACTATATTTTCTTCGAATCGTATTATGCCGTCTTAAAGGAAAAAAATACATAGAGTTTAGTCATAATGAATTTTCCAACACCTCAACGCGATCAGAGCTGGACAGAGAATTAAGAACAGCAGCTTGAAGCAAGTAAGTAGTAGACATGGTATACCACATTATACGCGCCAACTGCGAGGATTAGATTTCAGGAGTATTTCGTTGGTTTGTAATGCAGAGTCCAGCTTTTCCTTGGACAAAAAAGACACTGCGTCGTGTCCAGGAGATGAAATTATATCTCCAATAGTTTTAACGCTATGGCAAACCCAACACAAGCATATGGATCCACATGATTAAAACATATTCTACTCGGTCATCAGCTCAAAAACTATATAACAGTTGCAATTAATATAACGACTTGTGCGGAAAAAAAGAAAAATAATGAATTCCGAAATAATGATATTGGAATATTTTTTTACCGTTGATTATTGACGAATATCGAAAAATGTTTTTATTTAACCATAGAAAACATCTAGCGAATGGCAAAGGAATCCGGACAGCATTGAGTGCATCCGTTGTCAAGTAACTCGCCAGGGAATTAAAAGCTTTTGAATTTGGACAACTTTATAAACGGAACAACAAATATTGCAGTATAATATCTATTATTCATTATAAATACACAGAAACGTAGAAAATGGATTCTTTGCACAAACCTATGTATATAT
>NC_068981.1:25825718-25834742 GCF_001194135.2 Octopus bimaculoides
ATATATATATATATATATATACATATATATCTGGTTGTATAATTATGTATATATATGCATCTACGTAAAAGGCATTATTTATTAATCAAATAAATATTGAAAAATGTATAAAATATACGTTAATTGTGGGCAAATGTATTTAAATGTAAGAGGAACAATAAATCCCTCATAGCAACAATAAAAAGCTGGAAGGAGAAAAAGAAAAACCTGTAAAGAATAACAACAAATATCAACTAAATAACCAACTACAACAAACATATAAATACTAACAACTCCACCAGCAAATATAACACCGCACCAGCAGCATCACCATTACCGCCGCCACCACCACCACCACCACCAACAACTCCACCACCACCATTTCCAAAAGCAACTATAATAAAAGCAAACATGTAAATATCCGATATGAAAACAACTTTGAATTATTTGTTTGAATTATTTTGTTTTATGTTCTGATGTTTCAGACGTATCTAAAATTGCGTTTGTCTGACAGTACCACTGTCACCATCGTTATCATTAGTATTTCCAATGGTATAATAACAATATCAAAACAGCAACACATAGGCATATATATACATACATAAATACATACATACATACATACATACATACATACTATACGGATCCTCGAAAACGATGTTCAGGTTAAAAAGATGGTCGAACATGCAGTGGGTGCGAGTACCAAATTCACACTCAAGGGCCACGTACTTAAGTTTAATAACAAGATATACACCGAAGACGAAGGAACGTGCAGCCACCGGTGTCATCATCGCTGGCGATGCTGGCTAACGTAAGTATGGTATGGCAGGATAAGGAATCAGGTGAAGGCCAAGAGACTGGCGTTAAACAAGAACCTCGAAGCCAAACACATGGGTTGCAGGGCTAGACTTCGTGGAGTGGGTTGTGAGGGAATTAAGGCCATTGGATGGGCCCGAGTGGTGGAAGCCCAACATGGTAATGATGCCACAATCCGATCTTTAAAGAACCAACGAGGTAAGTTGATAGACGAACCCGAGAATATGGATGAGGCTTTTCAGGAGCACTTCCCCAGCTTTTCCGGGAGAGCGGCGGACCGGATAGTAAGAGGGACCTAACAGACTTCCTCGCCGGGCTGCCGCGCCTTTCGGGGTTGAACACGGAGTGCTGTGAAGGGCCGATCACGCCTGAGGACGTAATTGAGGCTGTGGCTCGGGTAAGGCGCCGGGACTGGATGGTCTGCCCTATGAGTTGTATAAGCGTATGCTAGACTTGTTCGGGCACCTGCTGGCGAAGGTCTACGTAAACTGGCAGCAGAATGATTTAATTCTCAGATCTTTTCGCCGGGGAGTGGTGACGCTTGTCAGAAAGGACCCGGATAAGGGGGATTCCATTGATAATTTTTGACCCATCACTCTGCTAAACGCAGAGTTAAAGATTTTGGTCAAAGATTGGCGCGTATCGCGGATCGTCTGATCGGGGAGGCACAGCCATGTTCCGTTCCCGGCAGAACCATCCAAAATAATCTCCATCTCCTACAGTACACTTTAGAGGGGTTTAATAGTAATTCTGGCAAGGGCGAGGCAGTGGTCCATTTAGACCAGTCAAAGGTTTTTGAAAGGGTCGACCATCAATACCTGGTGTCCGTTCTGGCGCAGTTCGGCATGGGTCTTGGCTTCCTCAGGTAGATCATTCAGATTTATGACAACATCGACTCGCTAGTTCGGGTGAACGGCTTTTTGCCTAAGCCGTTCAGCATCAAACGCTTGGTTCGTCAAGGGTATCCGCTCTTCCCACCTTTTACGTAATGGCTCTTGAGTCATTGCTGCGGAAATTGAGCGGCAACCCGAGACATCCAGATTGTGAAAAGTCGGTTTCAGCTTACGCGGATGACATTACCATCATCGTAACCGAAATGGATCACCTACAGAGGGTAGGCATGGTCATTAAGGTTTACGAGACGGTGGCACGAGCAAAGATTAATCGTGAAAAGTCAGTTGGTTTGCAGCTCGGCACCTGGAGTGGCAAGTCAATGCCTCCTGACAGCGTCATGGGACGTTGGACGGAGGGTCCATTAAGTTGCTTGAAGTTTGGTTCGTACCAGACCTCCAAATAGAGAAGAAATGGGCGGAGGTATCGAGCAGGGTGATCCACATTATCAATACCTGGTCTTGGTGGTGGCTATCCTCGAAAGGGAGGGCCGAGGTGGCCAATGTGTTCATCGCATCGGTCATCACTTACCGTCTAACTGTCGTTCCTTGCCCTGATTCGTGGTTGATCAAGCTGGAAAGACAGCTCTTCCACTTCTTGTAGATGGGCTCGAAACCGCTTGTGAGACACTCTATTTGCTGCCAACAACCATTTAAGGGTGTACGATAGATGTCTTGGCTCTTGATGCACAGACATGCGCTGAGGTTGAGGCATCTGTGGTTCTACCTGGATGGTGAACGGGTGTGGTCTCCGCTGGCGAAACTGATGTTTCCCAAGCTCACTAATTTCAGTGGACGAGAAACCTAGTTCTATTGAAGATCGAATTTGGGCACATGACTTATGGAGTGTCGCAAAGCTCTCCTGCTATTCTGTCTCATGAGTAATGCCTGTAGTTGTGGTTCCTTTGGGTCAATGGGTTCCTTAAAAAACTTTCCGTGTCTAATCGCTCGCAGCGAGTGAATGTGTGCTCTTCTTTTCTGTCACGTTTCATGTTATGAACCATTCATTTGAACCGAATAGTGACTGGTGACGAGAAATGGGTTGCCTATAAATATGCCAAGCGCCGAAGACTGCAGGGAAAGAAGAAACACCGGCCCCCCAGGCTAAAGAAGGTCTTCACCCACGTAAGGTGTTTTTATCTGTTTGGTGGAATATGAAACGTTTAGTCCACCTTGAACTTTTAAACTTAAACCAAACGATAACAAAGGAGATCTACTGCGAGCAGCTTGAGCAGCTTTAGTCAGCACTAGAAGAAAAATGACCATCTTTCAAGATGAATGGTGTTCTTCCATTAGGATAATGCCCGGCCTCATACAGCGAGGATGGCATTTCAATGGCTGGAGCAGTTTGAATGGGAAACGATGCCCCACACACCATATTCGCAGGACAGTAACCCATCTGATTATTATGTATTCCGCAGTCTTCAAAATCATTTGAACGGAAAAAATATGAATTCTCTAGACGAGGTCAGAATAGTACTGGAGGAGTATTTTTCGTTACGGACAAATACATTTTGGAAGATGGGCCTTGCAAGTCTACAAGATAGATGGAAGAACATTGTAGAAAATGAAGTAGAGCATATTTTAGATTAAAAACAGAATTTGCTTATCTTAAAATTGGAAAATAAAAGAAATATAAAAAGACAGCATTATTTATGGGATGATCCAATATATATATATATATATATATATATATATATATATATAAACTCAATACTTGATCGGTAAGTGCTTTATAATTATTATTAGGTGTCAGATAGTAGATGTTCAAGTAAAGAGTGAAGTTTTCTCCATCATATTGATTTATCATAACTTGTGGACAAAACTGTTTGTTTCGAACTTTATATATTTAATAAAGTTTGGTTATAAACCAGTGTTTATGTTTTAAATTTTAGCCCTTACTTTTTCATCGGTTGCTGAGTCATGAGGTAGAGTATGGCCATAGACTGATTATGTGTGTGTGCGTGTAGGAAAATAATGTATAGTTACTTTGTATGCCAGAGTCATTATATGAGAAAAATTCAAGTTATTAAGTATGATTCATATAAGAAATTAATATGTAAAAGCCAGAAGATTTATATTTAAGGAGGGCCGATTCCAGCTCTTTATAATCTTATAATCTTTCAGATATTAAATAATATTTTCTTTTTGAATAAAAATATCATGTTTTATCGATATTTCATATTTCTCGATATTTCAGGATTCTGTTTCTGAGCTACAATAGCAATATTTTTACTAAAGCAGACAAGAAGTTATTAAGTCTGTGCTCTTAAACATTGTTTTTAAATTAAAATCTTCGCTTGTAAGAAAAAATTACAGAAGAGATTGCCTTGTGTAAAACAAATTACTTTGTCTAAAAGGTGCCAACTGATACTGTAAGTTAGATTATTATTTATCCAAAAAAAACAGTCATGCGTCGCTAGGTTCGTGTCAGAATTTCTTTCTAATATTCTATTTGTTTATTTTTATCAATGGTATCTAATCTCTTATCTGTCATATCGATGTAATCTGTTCTATTCTGATTAATGTTATATAAGTCACTGTCTGGCGTAGATGACTTATGTTAGCAAACACTTGCATTTGATTGGACACACGTTGTAAAAATAGCAGTTACATTATTGCATACTGATATTGTCAGTCTTACAATAATTTGAATTATTCATTATTTGTTATTTTATTTCAAAATGTTGATTTTTTTAATACCAGAATATATATTATATCAAGGCTGTTTCTAACCAACTTATTACTGGTGCTATTGGTCAAAAGTGTTAATATGGAACTTTTCCTGGATTTTAAAGTTGATTTCGTATCGTGCAATTGTACAAATTCGTTATAGCTCTCTCAGTTGGATTCCAATGTTAAGCCGTGGGATTATTCGCGAAATTATTCTTTCGTTCCTAAATACCGGATTACAGCAGCTACAATGACTGCAGCAAAACTTAACTGTTTCGAAAAATGAAAATATTACAATATCAACAAAAATGTTTTTCTTAAAAGAAAATAGTTAACTTAACGGCAGATTATTGAAAATGCCATTGGTCTTTGAAATGAAGTGCTATAGAAAGGTGCTTTGCATTTTAAATTTAGAATAGTGAGCCATACGTTCGCAACGATACTGCTGAGATGACTGCGTACTGCGAAACACGCTTGATTATCGTCAAAGAACGGAACATTAAATTGGTGGGCCATGATATTCAGCCTCTAGTGAATAATTTAATGCACAGATAATCTCCAAGTCAAAGAAGAATAAGAAAATAGATCGCAAAACGAATGGTTGAACAATATAAAAGAATGGACAATGGAGAAGATTGCAAATATGAATTCTCTAGACGAGAAGCTGCTACTGTTATGTGCACCTTTGGTATCTCTGTGTAATAGATTTTAACTGATTCATAATAGCAGTAAAATTAGATTTAGTGCAACAATCTGTACTCTGTCACCTATGTTAAAACTTGTATCTGTTTCTGGTTTAACTATTTATAGCGCTGATATTTTAATAATTATTAGTAATGTTGTTTCTTAGTAAATTTGAGATAGATAACAAATTCATTTTTTTTATCTGCCTTTAATAATACGTTGTTTATTTCATGGATTTCCTTCACAATATTTGCCATTTTCTGTACGAATTAGATGCATATAATTGAACATTATAGTGTTCGTTATTGTGAATATATGTAAATTGTAAATGTAAATTTTAAAACGCAAAAAGAGCACTAAATAAACACACAGCTAATTTCTTAAGTACGTAAGTGAAAATACACTCGTACATGCTCTAAAGGTGTTCTACCAAGTGTATCATAAAATATGGATATATTCCGAAAAGTCGATGCAATCTGACATTATTATTCTAAAATTAAATGGGTTTTATTCTTCACATTTTGAAAAATATGGTAATGTTATCTTACAAAATATTTTCTGGAATTTTAAAATTAGTGACAGGTTTTAAGCGATACTTAAAAATAGGCACAAATTTCTCTCTATAAATCCTAACGTATAGAAATCACTTTTAAAAAATAACATTTTTTAAGTCTGCACTGTAATTATCAATGATGATAAACAGGCATAAAATATTCGAACTATCATCATCCACAGCCAATGCCATCTAAACTAGAAAGAATTGAATTGAAAATATTGAATAACGCATTTATGAAGAAACAAAATACCACTAGGATTTTCGCCCGGCGTGCTAACAATTCTGCCAGCTCGCCGCCCTAAAGTTGTAAATTATATTATCCTAACTTGCATTACATAGGGATCTTGAGCCTCATTTCATAATAAGCAACATGAGGGTCAATATTCAATTTTTTAAAGTATGAAAATATGATATAAAAAGCTGGCGAGCTAGCAGAGCCCTTAGCACGCCGAGCAAAATGTTTAACAGTATTTCGTCTATCTTTATGTTCTGAGTTCAAAATCCACCTAAGGCGACTTTGTCTTTCGCACTTCGGGCTCGGCAAAATAAGTACTAGTGGGGCATTGAGACCGATGCAATCGACTTATCCACTTCTCCTAATTTCTGGCCTTGTGCCAAATATGCGATATCCACCTTTTACTCTGTGTGTATGTGTGTGTGTGGAGGCGCAATGGCCCAGTTTCGATTCCCAGACCGGGCGTTGTGAGCGTTTATTGAGCGAAAACACCTAAAGCTCCACGAGGCTCCGGCAGGAGATGGTGGCGAACCCTGCTGTACTCTTTCACCGCAACTTTCTCTCACTCTTACTTCCTGTTTCTGTTGTGCTTGTAATTCAAAGGGTCAGCCTTGTCACACTGTGTCACGCTGAATATCCCCGAGAAGTACGTTAAGGGGTACACGTGTCTGTAGAGTGCTCAGCCACTTGCACGTTAATTTCACGAGCAGGCTGTTCCGCTGATCGGATTAACTGGAATCCTCGACGTCGTAAGCGACGGAGTGCCAGCAGCAGTATGTGTGTGTGTGTGTGTGTGCGCGCACATACATATTCAGTAAAGTTTACATGCATATGTGTGTGTACGAATTGAGAACATTTAACAAAAAGGGAGCTTAGTGCAAATTTTTAAAGTGCTGTGCATTATTTATTAATAACTTTACATTCGGTTTTTCATTGCAAGAACAAGTTTCACCATAACATCTATGATCAAATATGAGCTAAAAAATCCATTACTCTAGCAGGTTATGTTGATATTTCAGACAAGAACATTTACAACCAGTTGCATTACTATGTTGGAATATTGAAATTGTGGACCGTCTGTTTAGACTGGCTGTTTTATTCATGGGATTCCCAAGTCTATGCATTCAATGATCGTAAACGTGTGGGCGTATGCCTGCGTGTCTGTTTGTAAGAGCTTAAAGAGTTTGTCTTTACTTGCCGCTAGATGTGTGTATCTTAATAAGAGTGTGAGTCTGTAGCTTTATTTTATAGAGACGAGTGTGAGTGTGCTTGTGTATTTGTTGAGATATATGCCTATTTGTATTCATCTGTCTGTGAAAACTATGGCAGTGTCTGATGCGAAGATTAAATAAAAAGTGAGGAAGGATAAAGATTTTTTTTTTTTATCATCAGGGGCTTTTTTTTTCTGAAACCTGCTTGATTATTCATTTAATATTTCTTAGTTTATTTTTGGTGTTGGAGAAATTTGTACAGAGGTGGTCATTTTGCTATTATCACAAGTTCAGTTGCAAAATATTATATTTGAAGGCAAGAGAGGAAATTACAAAAAGAAAATGTCATATTCTATATGATATAATACTATCGTTGCTGGAATGCTAATATAGTATTTAATGAGGTACCTGCTTATCTGAGGACATGAAGAGATTTATTCTCTTCAATACTCATTCTTTGTTGTTCAGCTGATGATAGCTCATTGGAAAATAACTTGTGTATATAAGTGTGTAGTTGTGCGTGTGTGCTATATATAAATGTGCGTGAGTGTATGTGTGCGTGCGTGCGTGTATGTGTGCGTGTGTTTGTGTTCGTCTGTGTGTCTGTGCATGCATGTATATATGCGCAGCCATTGTCACATCTAGCCTTAACCAACGATATTGAGTTTATAGAAACAGCCGCTAGCATATAAAATCTTCCACAACCACCATAGTTACATATTGAGAACGTTAGAAAAATGAATGAACACATGCTATCAACACATCTAGTTTTAGAAAGTGACAATATATCCAAATTAATTAAATGAACTACTAGCATACGCTAAGTCAAATATTTTGTGTGGTCTTTTTAACCCGAAAAATCTATCAACGCTTAAATACGAGAAAAAAAAAACATTGGAGAAACACGCAAAATCAATATCTTCTTGCCCTCATATGCACAGGAGACGTCTTAAATATCATAAAGGCATTGTAACTGAGGTTACATTGGATCGCAATTTGATATGAAATATAAGTTTTTTCTTTTCAATTGTCACCTCTCCTCAAATAATACGCTACAGTATAAAATTTTACAGCTTCTAAATTAATGAAGAAGTGTTACATTAATAAATCAGTTTATATGTTCCAACTACAATAGCTTATTTTCATAAAAAAAGACAAACAAACAAACACATAAAGAAATAATTCGATTTCTTTACACATTGCAATTTTAATTAAATCAACATTTTACTCTCTACTATACCGTTGCTACACACTAACACACACGTGCATACGTTTCAATAGATACGTTGGTACACACATATCTTTACTGACCCACAGACGCACAGAAGCACATGCACACACAGACCCATAGACACACCTTTCAGTAGTGACTGGTATGTAATACTTTAACCCTTGAACGAGTCGCACACAAAGCCATACATTTACATTCATGAAACATATACTATCAAGATTTCTAGAAATATCAGATACAATTTGAGACCTGAGAATTGAGTTTGCCAAGATGTGGCAGCTACGAGAGTTAAACATAAAGGTTGTGTCTGTTGTTATCGGAGTATTGGGTTCAATATCACCCAAGCTGAAGAAACATCTGTAAACGTTAGAAATACCCTACAATCTAGGTGTATAGCAAAAAATCGACATTACTAGGAACTGCACACAAATTGCGTAAAGTACTGTCTCTCTGAGGTTCTTGTTGTGACTTGACAGAAAGTACAACCCCCAGGTAAACACAATATCACGATATTGGATACTGTGCGACATCTTGAATAATAATAATAATAATAATAATAATAATAATAATAATAATAATAATAATAATAATAATAATAATAATAAAGCACAAAGGATCCGCCGGTATGAGAAACGCCAACGTTTCTTTGAACAAAACAAACAGTTCAAATCCAACCCCAAAAAACTCTACCAAGAACTGGGTTAAAATAAAGTAGACACTACTTCAGCACCAACAGCAGAAGAACTAGA
>NC_068981.1:25839543-25842773 GCF_001194135.2 Octopus bimaculoides
AAAATAAAAAAGGAGAAACTATCGAATGGCTCTCCGTTGATTTCGACGATCAGGGTTCGAATATTTGGTCGGGTGAATTGAATGGTTATTGAATTCGCGTGTAATTAGAGTCGCTTTCCAAACATGTGTGCCTTAAGAAATAAGAATGAGTGTGACAAAGTAGGTGATAAGACTGTACATTTAAAATCAATGTACAGTCGATCTGACAGGCTTCCATGCAGCTTCCATCAACCCAATTTTATCCACAAGCGACAGGTCGATTCAGCGTATTTGGTGAGATCCCACAGTGTGTAGTAACGTGCAAATTTTAGAAATGACAGTGACTAAATAAAGAACTCAATTTTCTCATTCTCTAATACATATTCGATCATTATATGATATTGGAAAATCTGTGAATAAACAAAGTAATAAACTAAATGCAAAAGAAATAGACAGAGAAAAATCCCAGCAATGGTTGAGAAGCTCAGGACTCAAAGTAGAGTCTGAAGGATTTTTAATTGCTGCACAAGACCAAAGCCTCCCCACCAGAAATTACCAAAAGCATATAATGAAAAGAAATATAACAAGTAACTGCAGAATATGTGGAGATGGACACGAAACAATAAACCATATTATCTCTGACTGCCCAGTCCTGGCTAAGAAGAAATATATTCGCAGACACAACAGAGCTGAGACCTACATACACTGGAAGCTATGCCAACACTATGGAATAACAACAGAAAAAAGATGGTATAGGCACACGCCAAAAAGGTCACAGAAAACGAGAAAGCAACCATACTCTGGGATATGCCAATACACACAGATAGAGAAATTAAGGCAAATATACCAGATATAGTTGTCAAAGATCATGAAGGAAAAAAATGTTTTCTAATTGATGTATCAATACCAGCAGATGACAACGTTTCCCTAAAATAAATGGAGAAACTTTCAAAATACAAAGACCTGGAAATAGAGGTAACTCAAATGTGGAATCTAAAATCAGAAACAATTCCTATCATAGTAGGCGCATTAGGTATAATAAAAAAAATATTCAGACAAATACATAACAAAAACACCAGGATTTACAAGTATATATAACATACAGAAAATTGCATTACTGGGCACTGCACACATTCTACGCAAAACACTTTCAATACAGTAACCATAAGAGCATCACAGCAAACTACAGCACATACCCAAGGCGCACAGAGCTCCACTCGGTAGTGAAGTGAAAACATGCTATAAGAATAAAACTACTGAACAACAACAACAACAACAACAACAATAATAATAATAATAATAATAATAATAATAATAATAATAATAATAATAATAATAATAAAAATAAAAATAATAATAATGATAATAATGAATCAAAAGGATTGACCTAACTTTTCACAAAGGTAAACAGTCAAGACGAAGAGCGCGATTCGATTGTAATAGATATTTTATTGGTTGAACGATATTTCGACAGTAAGTCTGTGTTTGTAGACGCTGGTTGCTCTTGTTCATACTTTAAATTTAAATTTCTATATTTTTGAATTTTTATCACTTCTTAATTTGAACTCGACAAAAACAGACTTACTGTCAAAATATCGTTCAACCAATAAAATATATATTACAATCGAATCGCGCTCTTCGTCTTGACTAATAATAATAATAATAATAATAATAATAATAATAATAATAATAATAATAATAATAATAATACTAACAATAATAATAATAACAACAATAATAATAATGATAATAATGCTTTTTACGATGGGCACAAGGCTTACTCCATATCTTACCCCCAGAAAAGCCGACTTTAGGGACTAATCTTTCACGTTTGTCATTATCATTAATCTCTTGATGAAATCATTTTGGTCGGTTCTAAACAATTAATTTTCTCGGTATTGCTTAATCAGTTGTTCAAACCTAGTTTGCTTTCCATTTTTTTCTTTTTTTATGCATGTAAGCGCTACTTCAGTTCTCCAGTTACAGCCTCTTCTTCTTGACTCTTTCGAATTTCCATTCATTCTTAAGTTCTCTATTTCTTTCCTTGACAAGTATTGGCACTACACCGTTCAAGGCGTGTATATCTTCCGAAATTCTCCTTTTTCGCCGAGGTTGTTTATTTCTTCTGCTATCCTTCGATGTTCTATTCTTAGTAGTTCTCTATCCCATCATTCTCGCTACAATCTTACTAGCAGCCTTCATAAGATTATTTGTTTCTGTGATGTTCATTGTTTCACTGTTTCTCAATACATTATTGACGTTACTCGTCTCTTGATTTAGCCTTCTTAAAGTCGCACATAAATTCTGTCCCTTCTATATTTAGATCTAAAACTCTGTCTATTATTAATCGATCTTCATTGTTTGAGTAGTCTCTGATCTCAATTCTTTCACAATTCACGTTATTATATTCTTATGAAACAATTGCCCATCTCTTCCACTACACCACTTATGTTTCTCACATGTCCAGCCTCATCCGATTTCCTTCTTTTAAAGCTTCAAGCTCCAATTCTGTTAACCATCCATTCTTTCACATCGCTCTTGCTTGGACACGTAATCTCTGATTAGCAGTATCAAACAGTTCTATTGCCTCCATTTCATTGTGCATTCATTTCCTGTTCCTTCTGACAAGCACGCCATTCACGTTCATTGGGGTGCTCCGGTAGCAGCACTCCATAACCATCAAGTTTATTTGTTTACTCAACTTATGTCTTGTAGCATGGCTAGCAGTTGCTGGATTTCAATTAGGCCCACGCTGCTGTACTGTGGGGCACCAGCCGTGTGCGACACCTTCACTATTGTTTCCAGTCCCGTTCACACCATTATATTCATCTATTTGGGTTGGCATTTTCACATACAAACGAGGTGTATTTTGAGATTACTACCAACCGGTATTTTTATCGAGACACCATCTCTATCAAGGTAGTTCGCCAAAGCGGCAAGGACCTTGTTTCCCTGGTTTTGAACTCTGAGTGTTCCTTCTCATAGGATGTTTGCTATCGAAGGTTAACGTCAACAACCTACCTGGAGCATTGCTTATTTGAAGGTGCCAGATATTCGCCTTTTCTCACTCTTCTCCAGTTGGTTTGGCGAAGGTGTAGGGCTTGACTGTCAGAAGAGAGGTCTTGCGCAGGCCATTCGGGCATTTTATAAGTGATGGGCGCTCAACTCCCCTCACCACCCCGTCATTGACAGAAAGTAAAGAAAAACCAGCTAGTAGAAGACATATATATATATATATATATATATATATA
>NC_068981.1:25844356-25846764 GCF_001194135.2 Octopus bimaculoides
ATAGTAGGTGCCTTAGGTATAATAAAAAAATATTCAGACAAATACATAACAAAAACACCAGGACTTACAACTATATATAACATACAGAAAATTGCACTACTGGGTACTGCACACATTCTACGCAAAACACTTTCAATACAGTAAACATAAGAGCACCACAGCAAACCACAGCACATACCCAAGGCGCACAGAGCTGCGCTCGGTAGTGAAGTGAAAGCACGTTATAAAAATAAAACTACTGAATAATAATAATAATAATAATAATAATAATAATAATAATAATAATAATAATAATAATAATAATAATAATTATTATTATTATTATTATTATTATTATTATTATCATTATTGTTATTATTATTATTATTTGTCCTCAATGTTTTGGGTCCTTGCGACCAATAAAAGAAATCATTATTACAGTACACGCCATCAAAGTGACACTGGGGTAAAATATACGAAGCCCAGTATAGCCATCATGACTACCCGTCTGATAAGAGTACACCAGGCACATGCATCACAACCAAATGTGCACAACATCGTGATCTCATATCAAGATAAACAGCGCATGAACCTTGCAGGTGGAGCCTAGTTAGAATGTTCTTCATGTCGAATTGCACATCCCGCTCAAATGGTCCTCGAATAAGAGTTGTTTAAGGATGTTGAACGAAACACAGGTTTCCAGAGGTAAATTATTCAAACTCCAAAGAATTCTTTTCAACACATAACTACTATACTTTCCCACTACTTCTGCTCATGATCATAGATTCACATATCGTAAGCCATCAAAAGGCATTCTCAACTGGTTACGGTCAAACAACTGACAAGCAAATCTTTGGTATTGAGCAGAATATTTATACCAAAACAAAACGTGTACATGATAACACTTCCAATCAGTTTAGATCAGAAGGGAGGAATCCCAATGCCTGGTACTGCATCAGGGCATTGATGCATCATCATCATCATCATCATCGTTGTTATAATAGACGTCGCACAGTATACAATATCGTGAGGTTGTTGATTGATGATATTGTGTGTACCGGGGATTTGTACTGTTTGACAAATCACAACAAGGAACTCACACAGACAGTACTTTACGCAATATGCGTGCAATTCCAAGCAATGCCTACTTTTTGCAATACACCTAGATTATAGGGATGACCTTCATCTTAGCGATCTCAATTCTCAGGTCTCCATGTTTATCAACATTTTCTTTCTTTCATGATTGTTAATATCCTAGCCCAGCCACATCAATTATTAGGCACTCTTGTTTCAAACGGGTCCACCATACTACCGTTTTCGCTTCAGCCATTAGACAAATAAAAATTGCCTTCCCTTCTCGGCCAAAAGAGGGCGGCGGGGCAATCCTCATAAAGAATTCAGCTGATAGTCGGATCCGTTCTACACGCGATAGCAGGTGTTCAACATAAACCCACAGGTCAGCACGACTCGGGCTCTGGACTAGGGCGTGCAGAACAGTTTCATTATTACCATTATTATTAATGCCGCAGAGAATATTACCTTCCATCTCTTCAAGATCAACGAAATAAGCCACCAGTCAAGAGTTGCTGTCGATATAAACGTCTGTTCACCTATTCACCTTCTGCCTAAAAGTATAATCCCCACCGTCATAGTACCCCATCATCGTCATCTTCAGCTTCTTCTCCGTCGTCACCATTTTCGACGTCGACGACGTCGTCAGTGCTGTCGTAGTCGTCAGGGCCATCGTCGTATTCAGTGCCGTCGTTGTTATTGTATTACTACAATAAAATACGACACAGTAAATAAATATGTACGTGACACATAAAAAGAAAAAAAAATAGAAGAAAAATTAAGCAGAACGACAAATATGAAAAGGAAGTCATAATGTAAAGAATAACAAAGGCTTGTTCTGGTCAATAAACATTGCCAATGTGTTGTGTTTTTCTCTATATCTGCAGGATGGAAGTTAAGCGTGGGGAATATTTATTTGGCAAACAGACAATAAGAGAGACACAGCTGATGCAGCAATAGTTGAAGCAGTATCAGTATCAACGGCAGCAACATCAACACTAAACAACGTTAAGAACATCATCATCATCATCATCATTAACATCATCGTCGTCGTCATCGTCGTCATCATCGTCGTCGCCGCCGTCGCCGTCGTCAGAACATCAACAACAACAGTAGTGGAAAATGATAAGTTCAGAGAGCTTAACTATTTTTGATTTTGGAATTTATAACACCCATCGATGCGTGACGGAAGCTGTTGCGTAATATATGTTATTATTAATTCTCACATGTCTAGAGATCATAATGCACATATTCGCACATACATAATACCTATGAAGACACACAGACAAGTATAAACACACACATATATCTACACACACACACACACACACACACACACACACACACACACACACACA
>NC_068981.1:25846936-25855372 GCF_001194135.2 Octopus bimaculoides
TATATATATATATATATATATATATATATATATATATATATATATATATGTATGTATATATGTGCATATATATATACACATGCGTACATACATACATACGTACACACATACATGCGTACATACATACATACGTACATACATTCATATATACATTCATATACGTGATGGTGGTGGGGTGTCTATGTTTATATCTACATTGCATAAATTTGTACATATACGTAACAACCCGAGGAAGACAACAGACGTAGCAACATAATATTTATTCACATAAAATGATAGTAAGACACTAAAGACGCATCAAGAAATGATTGTTGCAAACATTTAGGCTCATAAGATGACCAAGCTATTGAAGGAAGGGTCAGTGGTTCGAATTATGTGTCCAGCTAAGCAATATTTCCATGAGCAACATTTGCTGTTCTAATCTAGCCACTGTAAGAGACAATAATTCATGGATGTAGTTAGTGCAACATCTTTGTCCACCTCTCTACTTAAATTTACTGTAAAAGCTACAAATTTGTAAGGTGGGGAGGAAATAGTCAAATAACTCTAGCACTGTACATGACATGTATTTAATTTTTTCCGTCCAAGGAGAAATAGAAGCTATGTCCAAGCTGGCGTGTTTTACGTTTCAGTAACGATAAAATTTAAAAATATTTGCTATAGTATCAATAAACAAATTATATGCATCTATGACATTTTTTCCTTAAATTTCTGTTTGATTCAGAAACTACTTTTCATTTCATTGATTTTGTTAAGCAAGAATTTCTCAAATCAATTTTGATAGAATAAGCTGCAATTCTAAAAGATTTCGATTTCAAAATATATAAAAATTAATTTAAATGTAAAAGAAAAAAAGAATTAATATAGCTACAAAATATATTTTAGGGTATTCTTCAATGAGTTGAGTCAAAGGTGTAGAAAGAAGTAGTTTAAGACTAAAGAAAACAAATATAAATAGTCATAAATTGCGCTTATTACAAAGTGAAACATTGTTGTTTATTTTATTGCAAGCAATAAAAACAGATTGAAAATATTTTGCATTTTAGAAAAAAAAAATTGTTTATCTTTTGTAGATGCTTAAAAGCATAGATACGAGAGACGTAAATGAATTTAGGTAAAACTATATACACACAAAACAAAACAATATACACTCACACATATACAGGACATCCAATTATTATTGTTGCTGCATCTATTGATTTGCACTCTGCAAGCCAAAAGTAGTTCGGCAATCTCTGTGCGTTGTACAAAAGAGCATCTCTGTAACCGTACGTTACCTCTGCCAGATGTTCTTTTTCACCCTGGTCACTTAAACACATACGTTATTGCGCACTCTGTTTGTTTAAAGCTATTTTAATCACGTTGAATTTTTACCTAACCGTAACCCTGGTCGATAAATCGAGTGCTTATAAAATCTTGGCTTGTTTCCCACCTCAAATTTCACATATTTCCAGTCATAACCATCACTGACTCTATTAGACATTCCTCATCAAAGCAGCATGCCTAATATTTGCCAAAGTTACAAAATACTTCTACTTTGAACATCATGGTACTTGAAGTTAGTCAAAGCTCACCCAGATCTAAAGATCCTTTCCAAAATGTTCTACTTTTGATCTTTGGCAAATCAATAGACATCATGTATTGTAGATATGTGGATATTGACGGAGACATTCAATTTTATCGGATCTTAATTTTTACTTCGGGGTTCATACCTGCTACTAGCATATTTGAAGTAATAATATCTATACATATCACTGCTTAGTGCTGTGTTTATACACATCACTTGCACTTATACGTATCACTTCTTAGCGCTGCCACGTCGTAATTTGTTCACGATTAGTGCTACCAGTCATTGTACGATGACTGGAATATCATAAGAGCGACAATCTCTCTTATCAACTCGCAGAGCACTCTGTCTGGTTTCTCTTGCTGAAGAAGAGATAAGCACTCCGATAATCTTGCCTCTCACGGTCTGGGTAGGTGGTGATGCGAGCTGATTTTGGTATTTACACCATTTGTCAAAAGCGAGAAATTTTCTCTATGACAAAACATAGTGATTTGCATTCTTACGGGTTCGAACGTGCCACAAGAATATTTGAACTAACAATAACCTTGCACATTTTACTTTATACTCCAAATTAGCATGTCAGTATATGTTTTTCATATCCAAGTCATTTGAGATAAGCCGGTGTCGAGAACATCATTAGAAGGTTATTCTTCCACATCCTTAAAAAAATATAGCCGTACATCCCTAAAATCTAAAGTGCTAAATATGTAGTTGTGACATCGGTATACTGGCGAAAAGAACACTACTTATGACACGTGAAAAGTATGTTGATCAGTCACTGACGTGATATGGAAAATTTGGAAGATTGCGCAACCCCATAGTAGAAACAGCTGTAAGTGTTTAGTATTTGCAAACTCATTTATTTTTATTCGTTTATTTTTTTATTCATCTATTTATTTACTTATTCGTTTGCTTATTTCATTCGTTTATTTGGATCACTTACACATGATTGTAATCAATTAATAAATAGATATAATTGAATGTTTACAGGCTGATCACTTCGATTGTTTATCTTCTCCATTTTCTTATAAATCCTGGTAAAGTTCTGCGTTACCCCCACCTATACCAAGTATTCCATTGCGATACAGCCGTGCAATAGTAAGCACTTGGATATAAATACGAAGTGGATATTTACTATCTCTTACATGGTTGCTTAACCTGTAACTCATACAGACATGCATATATACACATACATACATACATACGTACATACATACATACGTACATACATACATACATACATACATACACACACACACACATACACACACACACACACATATATATACAATAACGAAGGCAACTATAGGCAATATAAAATCAAACAAGAAGAATTCGATTATCACTATTTGTGACTGAGGGTGCCGAGTAGTAACTATATTGCTAGAAGTAAGAGCTAAAAACCCGTAGAGCCGAAATTAAGCACATTTTCATATACTATCAAGGGTGATAATGACCCCCACAGTGAAGATAGGTCATTATACCAGACTAGTTTCACTTGAAAATTAAATGCTCATTAATAGTGACTACGCCATCGCCGGATGGTTTGGCTAAATCCTGAACTACCAGTATATATATATATTTATCATATGAATTTATGGCTGATTCAGCAAAATGCTGCTGTAAGGATTTTAAACTCTTATTTCTAGCAATATAGGTACTACCCGGCACCCTCATTGACAATTAGTGTCAACTGAATTTTTCCTTTTTGATTTTATATTGCGTATAGCTGCCTTCATTATTTATTATTTACACATTAGCATTTTGCTGAATCAGTCATAGATTCATATGCTAAATATATATACCGGCAGTTAAGGTTCAGCCAAACCATTCAACAATGGATTAGCCTTACTAATGAGCTTGCATTTTCAAACAGAATTAGTCTAGTATAGTGATCTAGCTTTGCTGTGGGGTGGTTATCTACCCTTTTAGTATATGAAGATGTGGTTCTTGTGGCTCTTAGTGTTTTTAACTATTATTTCTAGCAATATAGCTGCTAATCGGCATCCTCAGTCACAATTGGTGACAATTCAGTATATATATATATATATATATATATATATATATATATATATATACACACACACACACACACACACAAACACATTTATACGAGGCGCTTTCAGTCAGTTTCTATTTACAAAATCCACTCACAAACATTTGTTCGGCCAGAGTCTATAGTAGAAGCCAGTTGAGTAATGTACCAAACCGTGAGACTGAACCTAGAGCCATGTGGTTGGGAAACAACTTTTTATCATACAGCCACGCCTGCGCATTTCGTAAAATAAGATATATTCCTATGCCGTAAAGACATCGGAGTTTCGAGGTTCTGTAAATGATTCTACATCTGTTATGTGAGCCATTCAGAATTTATATATTGAAAGGGTGAAAGGCAGTGTGTTAAAACACAGTTTTTTCTTATGAAACACTAACTATTATATGGAAATCTAATATAAACGATAAATTGGCAAGAACATAATCTTGAGTTCTTAATTTCATACTTTTCTGTTCCGTGTTGAAAAGGAGATATAATAATTACACTTCATGTGTTGGCTCCAGTTGAAACGACTCTCCTACAAAAGTTGTACATTTGAAAAGACGACATAGAATAATACGAGAAAAAAGACAGAAGGAACCAGAAAGAAAAAGGAGAAAAGAAAAATTTGGAGTACTATACTATACTATACTAACAATATCAACAGAATCCTGAGGAGTCAAACAAGAACATAAATAAAACTGTCAAGAACCAGGCGTCACTGTAATATGTATTATTGAGGTAGATCCAAATTTGTTTGATTAGTATTTTATTAATGGTCATATTGGAAATCGATCGCTTCCGGTGCATGGAAGAACAAATATGAAAACAAATCATGTAACAAGTATTGAACTGTTCAAACATGTATACACACAAGCACAACCATACACTTTCCCACTCACATATATAGGTTTATGATTGGTTATGTAACACATCATATTCGCGTATGTATCTATGAACGTATACACATAAACATATTATATATACACATACATATATATATATATACATACGTACATACACACACGCACACGCGTATATATATATATATATATATATATATATATATATATATATATATATATATATATATATATATATATACATATTACACATGCACACGCTAATACACACACACACATACAGATATTCCTATTTCTACGTATATGTATGCATGATTTGTGCTATATGTTTCTCTTGCTAGTTTCGGTGCATCTGTGCTTATTTTCTAGGTGCATGTATATGTGTGACGAAGAGAAGAGAAAGTATTGGCAAAAAGACAAAAGAGAGAAGTAAGTGCAACGAGAGAACGTGATGAAATTTTGAGTATATGTCTATGTAAATTGACGTGTCTGTCTGTGCATGTTACATGTATGGTCTCATCAGCTCTGTAGATGCATTTTGTCTGCTATGTAAGTCTTAGAAAACTGATAATGTTAAAACATTTTATAAATGTGTCATTTTACATACAGGTGGCTATGAAAGTTTTAGCTCTCCGTGTCGAATACAATCGATGTTGACATATGTATGTATGTTTGCTAGTTTTAATTTTTGCTTCAGAAATTTCTCAGGAATGGAGAACACGCCTGTTTCTAACCTAAATCATATCCTCTTTATTCCAGCTGAAAAAAACATGAGTGTAATAGTTATGCCTACGTCTTTCATATATTTGTAAATTTGTAAATATTTATGTATACAGATATGCGTATAAGCATACATATGCATAAATATATGCTTGCACATGCATGCGTTCCAGCATGGATTCATTTCATGTGAGGGTTATGTACCTATGTATCTGCACAAGAACATAAGACTGCCTGTCTATATTTGTGTTTATCTTATTATTATATGCTAAATTTCTTCAATATTTTGGCGACAACTTTGACAAAAAATTTAGTTGCTTGTACCCTGTGGCTAAGTCGATGTTCTTTTCTAGTTTTATTAAATTGCTATTGAGACAGTAAAAAACGTTTATAAGTGCTCCGATAGGAGCGAATTGAAACCTATAATCCGGGTGCTGTAACTGTAGATATCTCCCTAGTTCAACATCTAGGTTTTCCTTATTAAAGACCATTAGCATTGCATTAACATCTGCTGCGTAATTGATTTTTAGTGTGCATAATTTCTTTTCTCCCTCTCAATTTATTAGGCCTGGTCTGTTGTGCTTGCATTTTAACGTTGTTTTGATAGGAACATTCTACCTAGATTTTTTCATAATAGGGATGATGTGATATTATGACTGATTATGCCATGAGTATTATTGAAGCTTTTTATATTCCTTTCTTCCGATACCTTTTTCTATAGATTTTGTCAAATAATGTTCTGGCTACAATATCATGCCTCATTGGCAAATAAACATTATTGATATTTCCGGACAAATAGTTGAGATGTGGGCAATATGCTCGGTGTTGATAAGGCAGAGACTGTTTTGGTTGTTACATCTAGATGGTGTACATGCTTTCCAATCTTTATAGACAATATGTTTTTAGATGCTTTTAGTTACTACCTGCTCAAGTACTGAAAAGCATATCCTTCACAGTGAGACCGCTTTGATTATCAATCTAGCAAGTAATGAATTTACTGAGAAAATTGCCGTGGATGATTTTTACTAATGGTTATATATACAACCTCATTTGTGATGATCTTTAATGGCAGAGTTGTACAGCGTTTGTGTTGTATATCCCTAGATGTCAGCAAGGTAACACCTTCTGAAATATCTTTATGGAAAATAAATATTTATATTATCGTCAGGTGTGGAACTTGACCGATGGCTGCGTGTCAACATTTTCCGGTTGGTACCTAATGTCGAAGGTATACGGTGTGCCATCTGAAAGCTGTTCAACTCAATGCTAAATCTCCAGCGCTTTACTTTTGCGTTTAATATATAAGAGCTCTATATCATTCTTGATGAAAGCATTTCTGAATTGGATAAACAAGATTTTGGCATATAATTAATTGGAAGTTTTACACTGTGTAAACGGCATTGCATTTGGATCTCAATTTTGTTTCTGCCAGCACTAACCATGTTTGTTTATATATTTATACAAGATTGTTGATAAAGATCAATAGCATAAATACGACACAAAGTTGTTTTTTGTACCAGTATGCCACTGTCAATTTTCTTCCTCGTACTGCCTTATTTTGGGTTTTTTAAATCAGATTCAAGTATCACACCATTGATACTGCACGCTTTTGCTTTAATACAGTGACAGCATTACTTTCGGATATCGTCTTACTACCCTGTATATTGATAACATTAATTCGCATCACTCTACATTTTTTCTTGCGAAGGAGCATCTTTACAGTTATTCTCTTGTGATGCCGGAGTTTTGGCTCACAACTTTTAAGTCCAATTTGAGGGTGACTAATATTCTCAACTTCCCTATTTTTAACACGATGCATTTTTGTCTCCATACATGCTTTTACATTGTGTGTAGTTTACGTTCATTGTTATTGTGTAGTGCAGCTCCTTGTCTGCATGTGATAAGTAACGTCACATAACCGATATACTTCAATAAATTTTCGATCGTTATTTATCTATTTTCAAGATCCACTGAACCAGATTAAAACAATTCTTTTGCCTCTCTTCAGTCCTACTCTATCCCCAACATGGTGATCTGAATTTGCATAAAGGACATATAAACTAGGGCTCAGTTGCCAAAATGAACTTCCTTACTTTGACGTAAATATTTGTTTCAAATTTCGACAAAGCCAGTAATTTTGGGTAAGTGGATAAGTCGATTACATCGATACGAGTGTTCAACAAGTACTTACTTTATCGATCCCGAATGGCTGAAAGGCCAAGTCGATCTCTGTGGAATTTGAACTCAGAACATAAAGGACGAAATGCCGTTAAGCACTTTTCCCGGAGTGCTAAGGATTCTGCCAGGTTGCTAAGGATTCTGCCCTTAGGCTGATGCAAATATTAACAAATAATTTGGTTTAATACTTCAAGCATCAAATCATTTATATTTTACTATTTATACCAGAAAGGGCGGTGCACGGGCAGAATCGTTTGCTCACCAGAAAATTGCTTAGCGGCATTTTGCTCATCTTTATGCTATAATTTAAGTTCCACCAGGGTCGACATTGCCTTTCATTCTTTCAGTGTCAATAAAAATAGGTACCAGCTGAGCACAAGGGTCGATACAATCAATCAGCTCCCTCTACCAAAATTTCATGCCTTGCATTAATAGTAGCAAAAATTACTTATGCAAGATGTCTATTATAAATAAATACTGGAATATCTTGATTTAAATGAGAAAACACCCCGTTGTTTATACTAAATTGATGTTCTAGTTCCTAATTTATTTCTACTGTCGCTACTATGCAAATTTCATCGGAGTGTTTGTAGGAGTCAAATATGACGTGGTAGCAATAGAGCTCAAGCCCGATTGTTAGACTTCATAACTGCGACAAGAACTTCGTTTGTTCTGCAGGCATATCTGGTTCACAAGTCATTATTTAAGCTGTGTTTATATTTTCGGTAATAAAATTACACGCACCGTTTTACGGAAAAAATTACCGTACGCTCGTTTGCGTAAAAAAAAAAAAAAATACCACTTGTGGGTTTAATTGTTTTTCCGGAAAATTAAGAAGCTCTGGAGGGAATCCATTGCAGTATGTTGTTATTCTTTTGTTATAGGCAGTAAACGAGAATTCATGCAACAATTTATAGAAATTAAGTGGATCATTATTGAATACGTATCTACAATAAACTCTATTTTGTAGTTACGATTCTTCCATAACAGCTAAAATTATTTTGCTTAAATCTCTCGATATCTTGCTTAAATTCTCTCTCTCTCTTCCACCCCCCACCCCCACATATATATGT
>NC_068981.1:25855382-25861812 GCF_001194135.2 Octopus bimaculoides
TTGTGGGTTTAATTGTTTTTCCGGAAAATTAAGAAGCTCTGGAGGGAATCCATTGCAGTATGTTGTTATTCTTTTGTTATAGGCAGTAAACGAGAATTCATGCAACAATTTATAGAAATTAAGTGGATCATTATTGAATACGTATCTACAATAAACTCTATTTTGTAGTTACGATTCTTCCATAACAGCTAAAATTATTTTGCTTAAATCTCTCGATATCTTGCTTAAATTCTCTCTCTCTCTTCCACCCCCCACCCCCACATATATATGTGGGGTGGGGTGGGGTGAGGTGGGGTGAGGTGGGGTGAGGAGGGTGGGGGTCTGTGTGTGTCTATGGGTGAAGATGAGAGGCCTATAAGTTAGGGTGCTGCACACACGATCATTAAATCATGGGTTCCTTTCCCTGAACGACTGGCACGTTGTGTTCTTGAGATAAATACTTCATTCCACGTTGCTCCAGTCCCTCTTTCGATCATGGGGGAACGTCAAGTGAAGGCGGGTGCAGGGTGCACCACCATTGCTAGAAATGAGAGTCATAGAATTTTTGGCCACAAAAGCACACGTACTGATAAGTTAGACAACCTCCCCACCGCGAGCGAGGGCATTAAATTGTTTTTTTCCTTATTAGTTATTTGTGGCTGCAGGTCTATGAGTCTTATTTCTAGCTGGTGCTCATATATTGTCTATAAATAGTATCTGATAATGTTTACGTTTTGCTTTTGTTTACAAAGTTGATATTGACCCTAGGTTTACGCACAAATATTGATGACGCAATATTATTATATGCCAACTAACTAGCAGTTTTGATACGTCATATTTTTTGTTGTTTTCGGTATTCTTAACATACGCATGCACAACTACTTGATGAATGCTACTATTTCCCTACTCTCTCTCTAGCCATCTTTCTCTCTCATTTGTGCCCTAACTACCACATCACTACCAATAAAAACTATCATGTATTACAAGTGCACACGCACAAATATGCTTGCTTACGAACCACATGGTCCCGGGTTCAGTTCCACTGCGTGGCACCTTGAGCAAATGTCTTCTACTATAGCCTCGGGCCGACCGAAGCCTTGTGAGTGGATTTGGTAGACGGAAACTGAAAGAAGCCCGTCGTATAAATGTATATATATGTATATGTATGTGTGTGTATATGTTTGTGTGTCTGTGTTTGTCCCCCCAACATCGCTTGACAACCGATGCTGGTGTGTTTACGTCCCCGTAACCTAGCGGTTCGGCAAAAGAGCCCGATAGATTAAGTACTAGGCTTACAAAAAATAAGTCTTGGGGTCGATTTGTTCGACTAAAGGCGGTGCTTCAGCATGGCCACAGTCAAATGACTGAAACAAGTAAAAGAGTAAATGCAAATAACTTCTTTTAAAAAACGCACACATCTGGGCCTGTCATAGGTCAACCAACACATTGAAATGTAACTCTCTTTTGGAAAATTCTCTCCTGATAAAATACCAAATTAACCAGTTTCAATATAACAATTTTAACTAAATTAATTTAATTTCTGTATTTGAAATAATTGGGTATAGAAACGGCTTGTGGTACAGGAATTTCATGATATGGATTTGAATATATTTAAATAAACTGATGTCTCTATGTTAATTTAACTATTTTCTTCCTTTTCTCTTGACGTCTGCTGCCGGTTTGTATAAGGCCCCCTTAACTTAGCGATTCCACGAAATGGATAGGTAGAGTAAGTACTAGAGTTAAAGATATGTACTATGCCCGCAGACTATGCACACCGCGGCGTCAGTCTTAGTATTGCCGCGAATTCAATGACTAAAAGAAGTAAAAGATATAAGATATAAAGTCATAATGAATTGATGTATAAACATCATAAAATAAAAATACGGTATTTAAGAGATAATTAAGAACACATCATTAAACTCTAAAACATACAATGCAGTTAATCATGGTAGAATAGATATATGCGTCTATATAGAACCGACTAGACATTATCTGAGAGCAATTTATGTAGCACAAGAAGCAAAAAAGCATAACATTCAAATATAATTCTTAATTTAATTGTTCTCTACCACTGTTTCAGTAGATTAAACATCATTTATTTAGTTATGTGATTAACATACAGATTTAATTACTTGAAAAAATGATGGGTTATCTATTTCTTCAGAGATTCCTGCTTTTACTTTTAAGCTACATTTATGAAATTAGCCCCTTTGAGAGTTTCCCTTCACTCACTCTTTACAATTGTATGTAAATTATACTGGCCAAATAGGTGCTATCGCTTCCTTTTTTTATATATATATATTTTTCTAATTTCTGGCAGAAAAATATTCTGTTAATAGAAAAAATGCGACCGTCTGCGTTGCTGTCAAACAAAGATATTTTACCAGAAGTAGGAAAATTCAATTTTCTGTGAAAATAATTTCTTACATCTTGAACTTATCATCCTTTTGTCCCCGAAAGTCACTAACAATTACCGCAAGCTCTGTTTTGTTTCTCCAAATAAAAAACATGTTGAAATTCACTAAGAAGTCTTTGCGTACGTTACTCAGTAGTTCTACACCCATATGATTGAACTCAATTCATGCTAATGATCCATGTAAACTATTCCTCTTCGCTAAGTTCTTTTGTAATGTAGAATGATAAACTTGACAGTTATACATGCGTAACCTGTGACGGTTGATCGTCCAAGGTCGTGATATCACGTAGTTGTGACAACTTTAAAAGCTTCAGAAATGTGTCGTTTGTTTTTGTTGTTTATCGTTGAAAGTGTTTTAGAAGATTGCTTGAAACATTTGGTGATTAAATCTTTGTTCTGCTGACCTTGTAGATTTTTAACAGGGTGATGGATCTAGTCTACAGAGAAAAGCAAAAGAAAAGAAAAGAAAACAGAAGAATAAACGAAAGTTTTCTATCAGAAACTCAGTAGCTTCTTTCATACTTCTGAATTGATTCCATTCGCCACATATCTGCTTCTCCTCTTTCACATACTAATCTTTCTCTCCCATATCTTCCTCGTCTCCCTCGTCTCCTTCGTCTCCTTCCTCTTCCTACTCCTCTCCTCCATCCACTCCCCTGCTCTTTCTCCTCCTCCTACCCGTCCTTCCAATCATCATCATCATCAGCATCATCATCATCAACCACCACATCATAATGGTTTATACAAGCCTATTCAGTGCGCTAGACTTCTAAACAAAAAGAAATCGACCTCAACAAATTACCATTAACCTTAGCTCTGGCTGTTTAAACATGCATTCATTTGTTAATTCCATTTGATCTAAATTGCTTTCATTTACAACCTAATAGTTCCTTCCACCCTTAATTACAATTGCAGTAAGGAATATCTTATTCATACTTATCACCAAGCAAACATGAAAATATGATTGAGCGCATCTATTAGCTAAATGTTAGTCCAGTAAAGTTTTATTGATGTGCAACCGTTATTTAAAATGGCTTTACATATAAAACTACGTAAGCACACCAGCCAATGATGTGGTCACTATGCAACCATTTGATCAGCTAGAAATAGTAGTCAAATCTTCTTCAAATCAAATCCTACAACTAATGGAAGAACAGAGTGAACAATTTAATGACTGGTACATCGTGACTGAGAACAAACTGAATTGCCATAGCCATAATACACCTGATCCAAAATGGAACTAATTGGCGAGACATCCTAGCGACGTGTATTTTGTTGCAGTTGTTTTGGCGAAGGCCTTTTCGGCGGCAGATGATTTCATGTTGAAGTCAGATATAACACGCACAAAGAAGGGATAACATGCAATAAATGACAAAGAACGGAGAGGAGATGAACCATTAAAATGTTTTATATAGGCAGATACAAAGGTGAATAGATAGATAGACAGATAAACAGATAGATAGACAGATAAATTGATAGATATAGAGAGAAGGAGAGATGGAGAAACATTAAAGTGTATTTAAAGTGAAACCGATTCACTCAACCACTTCTCACTCTCTATTCAATTCATACAAGGAATACACAAGCACACATAAAAAAAAAATGATATGTGAAATATTAAGCTGCAATGAGAATGATAATGAAATAATGAAAAGTAAACAGTTATCTGTCTTTTCACGTCATCCAATAGGAAATGTTAATATTCTTTAAAGAAGGCCAAAGTGACAAACTGTATCTGTATATTTAAAACAAAATGCATTTTCATATAAACTTCTATCTCCGTCTCCATAAATATTAAGCTTTACTACGATTCATGTCCAACTAGAACCCTTCCTAATATATATCTCTATTTTACTGTACTTTACAACCCCTATCTACATCTTTGCATAAAGAAGCAGGGGCATTGCAGGCAAAGGTTAACATTGGTAATCGGTGGTAGACAGCTTTTAATGATCAATCGAGCATAAAAGCAAAATTTCCCAGACTCCAAAATGCATAAAACCATATGACTCCTGTCGATCGGCACAAAAATTTGGTCAATGCCCTAAGCTATTATTATGGAATCGGTAGAGTCAAAACCAAACGAAACCATTTTGAATATAGCCTTATTCGATCTGGAGCTGAATAACAATAACATATACACACATTCCTCATGTCCACATCTTTTATCCTTTGATTGTTTATTTTTAGTTGGAGAGCAGTCAAGTTGAGGCATCGCCCCAGCAGGTTTAGTCGATCCAATACTTATTTTTAAGCCTGGTTGTTATTCTATCAAAAGTCTTTTGTCGAACCGATAAGTAAAGGGTGGAGTACACATAAAAACTGGTTGTCGAGCAGTAGTGAGATGAAAATGAGACACAAAGACAAGCACATAGACATACATACACCCATACTTACACACACACACAAACACGCCCCCCCCCCATTTATAAGTGTTTGTGTGTATATGATGTAGTGATTTACACACAGATAGTAAAAATGCATAGTAAGTTTTAGTAATTTTGTTTGCAATATATAGAAGAGTTTATTTCAAACTTTTACCATTGTGCTGTGGATAACTTCACTTTCCAGTGTTGGGAAAATTATAGTAGATATTGATATAGAAACAGTTGTTTAAAACAGTATACACAGCAGCTTATTTCTTATTGGAAAAATGACACTTCAGATTATATGAAAAACTGAACATTTCATATTAGTAAGGTCGAAAGGCTGTCAGAATTGAATTAGTTAACTTCAAGAAAGTTTTTAAAATGACAACATATACACGAGTGTAAACTTTACATCTGCAAGTTAAGAATTTCTTTTATTGATTGTTATGGGGTTCGTGCAGGTAATTTTGTTATGATTAAATTTAAACTAATTACACGTTTATTGGCACTGGAGGAAGCGAGTCGCATTGAAACTAATACTGAAACTATGTTTTTTTAACAGTAGCTATTCTATTCTTGCAACGGAGGGACGATGTGTAGACGTAAGCTACAATGGCTTGTAAACTGTAGAGCACAAACCCCGAACATTTTAAGGCTATATATCAATGTGTATTTATACAACACACGCACGCACACAGGGGCACACACAAACACATATGCAGACATACACAGTGGAAGTACATATATAGACCTGTCCGCATAGCCATTGGAGTAGCATCATTACAAGCTAAAACAATGTGAAACACATTGTGATCAGCGACGTATAACAACATCCGGTAGTCTGATCAATGCCGTCATATATATATATATATATATATATATATATATATATATATATATATATGTGTGTGTGTGTGTGTGTGTATGTATGTATGTATGTGTGTATGTATGTATGTACATGCATATTTAAATAGAAGCATGTTCGCACCCCTTTGTACAGATATGTGCCGCATAAATTAATATCAAATGCCCGTGGTTTCTGTGAAGCAGAACTAATCGACTGAAATTGACACCTCCATTGCACAAATGCACTGCAACCAGTGCCAATCACCATCGTTGTCGTAGTCGTCACGCTGCTGCTGCTGCTGCTGCTGCTGGTGATAATGATGATGATGATGATGATGATGATGATGATCATCATCATCATGTTATATCATCACCATCAACAACAAGAACAACAAAAACAGCAACAATGTTATGAATTCCAATGAAGCGTGATACATATAATGGGACTAATAATAAAAGGAAATTTAATGCATAAGTTAGAAAAAGATTAAAATAGGGAAAACTGAAACTAAAGCAAATTAACATAAGTAAGTTTCTTTATATATTACATCTACCAAATCACTTCTTTCTTCCCACTCAGTAAACAAATAAAGAATAAGAAAACCAACATTCGAGTAATCAGTAAGCAAGGATACATCGAAAAAAAACAATAGCAGAACAAAATGTACATTATACTATATGTATATATATATATATATATATATATATATACGTGCTTACATACATGCATACATACATACATACATACATACATATATACTTACATATATGCAAACAAGTATACAGCCAGATAGACAGACACATAATATATATATAT